>NC_086447.1:387456810-387756810 GCF_028390025.1 Pseudophryne corroboree | reverse complement strand
CTATAGATGAATCTGCAGATCTATAACTTATGTTTCAATATATACCTACACACACAGTGAACCTAATTGCTACTTACTTTATACATTAACCCCGTTCTAAATTATATGTTTGTGTTAAAACTGCTGTACTGGCTAGTACTGGGTCTTACATCTTAGACCATTTACCTTTAGTATTCCTGAAACATTGGGGGTCATTCCGAGTTGTTCGCTCGCAAGTGAATTTTAGCAGATTTGCTCATGCTAAGCCGCCGCCTACTGGGAGTGAATCTTAGCATCTTAAAATTGCGAACGATGTATTCGCAATATTGCGATTACACACCTCGTAGCAGTTTCTGAGTAGCTTCAGACTTACTCGGCATCTGCGATCATTTCACTGCTTGTCGTTCCTGGTTTGACGTCACAAACACACCCAGCGTTCGCCCAGACACTCCCCCGTTTCTCCAGCCACTCCTGCGTTTTTTCCGGAAACGGTAGCGTTTTTTCCCACACGCCCATAAAACGGCCTGTTTCCGCCCAGTAACACCCATTTCCTGTCAATCACATTACGATTGCCAGAACGATGAAAATGCCGTGAGTAAAATTCCTAAGTGCATAGCAAATTTACTTGGCGCAGTCGCAGTGCGGACATTGCGCATGCGCATTAAGCGGAAAATCGCTGCGATGCGAAGATTTTTACCGAGCGAACAACTCGGAATGACCCCCATTGTCTTTCTTATATAGTCGTATTGATAACAATATTTTTATTTTACTGAGTATAATTTGAATTTGTACATTGTCTCAAAATTGTGAAAATCTAATAAAGCGTTAATATGAAGAAAGCACATGGGCCCTCATTCCGAGTTGTTCGCTCGCTAGCTGACGTCATCGCGCACCGCACAGCAAAGGTCCTCTCCATGAAGGGAAACTAGACCGTAGCGTCTAGTTTCCCTTCATGGAGAGGACATTTGCTGTGCGGTGCGCGATGACGTCATAGCGCACCGCACAACAAAGGTCCTCTCCATGAAGGGAAACTAGACGCTACGCGTCTGGTTCTCTTCAAAGCGGGGGGCACTGCGGGGGGCACAGCGGCGGATCTTGCCATGGTGCAGCGCCCTCCGGATGGCGCCGGTGCCCTCCGGAAGGCGGCGCCCCGGGCAAAAGTCCTGCTTGCCCGTGGCAAGATCTGCTACTGCTCCAGACCTACTCCTAGATTGCGATCAGCTCGGTCAGTTTAGTTCCTGGTTTGACGTCACAAACACGCCCTGCGTTCGGCCAGCCACTCCCCCGTTTCTCCAGACACTCCCGCGTTTTTCCCTGACACGCCTGCGTTTTTTAGCACACTCCCGGAAAACGCTCAGTTATCACCCAGAAACACCCCTTTCCTGTCAATCACTCACCGATCAGCAGTGCGACTGAAAAGCGCCGCAGGAACACCAGCAAATCTACTAAGTTTTGTGTTAAATAACTTAGTGCATGCGCTCTGCGTACCATGCGCATGCGCATTTAGCAACAAATCGCAGCATACCGAAAATCGACAACGAGTGAACAACTCGGAATAACCACCTTGGTGAGATCACCTATGCAGGTAAACAATGAAAGGAGGGAACTTATCCTGGTCTAATAGGCAGAGGTGTAGCTAGGTGCCATGGTGCCCGGAGCAAGGATATGTTTCAGCGCGCCCTCCCCTTTACTGAATTCAGTGCATGTTACATTTGAAAAGAAAAAATATTTAAAAATCCAAAATTGGTAACAGGACTGGTTATAGACCTTGCGGAGCTCAGGGCGAAAGTTTCCTTTGGGTGCCCCTCCATGTTTAAAAAAGGGACATGGCTTCATTGGGAAAGGGGCGTGGCCTCAGAATAGTACCAATTTAGATTACACCACACAGTACTGTCCGTTATTCACCACATAGTATATACACGTTTGCCATACAGGAGAGCCTTTTATACACGTTATGCCACTTATACATGTTACTCTGCAGCTTGTAATGCAGAGGTGCTGCAGCAGCTGGGGCAGAAATAGGTGCTGCAGCAGCTGGGACATAGTGATGTTCTGCAGCAGCTGGGACAGAGAGAGGGATGTAGCATGACAGATGTAAACCTGATGCATACCTCCCAACATGACCCTCTCCAGGAGGGACAGAATGCTCTGCTCCTGGTCTTCCCTCTTAATTTGTGATTGCCATCACCTGTGCTGAAACACCTTTTATATCCATTAACCTGTTCAACACAGGTGCCGGCAATCATACATTAAGAGAAAAGTCCAGAAGCAGAACATATTGTCCCTCCTGGAGAGGGTCATGTTGGGAGGTATGCTGACGCACAGCTACAAGCAATCAGTGAGACATATAAAGAGGGAGGCAGGGCGCCGTCTGTGTCTCCTGTTTTCGCCTCTGGCCTGCCTTGTTCCCTACCTAGTCTCCAAGTCAGTGTGTAACCCTCTGCTTCTCCTCCTTCTGCTCTGCAGCTGCCTGTACAATGGCCTGCGGGTGGAGGGAAGGGGGATGTCAGGCGGCTGCGCGCCCTCTAACTTTTCCAGCGCCCGGAGCTTGAGCTCCACCGGAGCCACCCTCGCTACACCCCTGCTTATAGGAGCAGTACGGGGTGGGTATGAGAATGTGGGGAGCACACCAAAATCCAATGAAAATGACCCTGCTGCCCCCCCCCCCCTCCCCCTCCTGCTCACTTTGAGGGGTAGGCCTGTAAATCACTACTGATGTTCTCTGCCAGAGGGTTAGTAGGCCTGGTCCTGGTGATTTCATTGCAAAGGTTTGGTGAGTAAACATAATGTTCCTGAAATTCTTCTTGATGTTGTTCAATGTTTGTTCAACTGTTGATTTTAAAAACGCTTAGAGATAGGAATGCTTTGAGTATTGGAAAGCACAGCTGACACGCACAGCTGTGCATGGTTGAAGCTACAGACATGCTATGGTAAAATGAAACAACTACAGCTGAGGCAAATGTCCCACTAATCAAAGGTATTAAATTGCACAGTGTTTGACTATGCAAACATCAGCCCAGTCGGCCTTCATAAACATCCTAGTGATATTTGGTGGACCCCTTCATTCAAAGTAAAGCATTCGTTACCTCTAATACCAAGAAATAAAGACACGGAGACTTGAATTTGGCAGAAAAATTGCTAGCTATTTATTTGACCCTAACCATAGCAAACCTGTAAATGAAAACTTTGTTAAGATGCCGATTCAGCCGGCATATGGTGGCAGAAAAAAGAACGGCTCTATTAAACTAACGCTAACCTTAAAATGCTAAAATTCGAAACCATCCTAATTTAACTACAAACTATCAAAATCGGTAATAGGTGACAACTCAACCCCCACAGTGACTACCCACCCTGATGGGTGCCCTGCCGCTGCCTCCCGGACGGGTGGTCGAGCGGCCAAAAAGTAGATGGAGGTGAGTGCACCTAAACCACACCAAACTGTAAATCACTACAGCTTACCATACAACTACAAACTGCCGTTCTTTTCCGCCAATAAATAGCCAACGATAAACCCAGCCAACAATTCAACGCCAAGGCACTCCGTGCCAGAACCTCTACCAACAGGGCGGGAAGGCAATTCACCAACAAGAGAGAGCAAAATGGCCTAGCCTTCCCTATATATATTAACCCTCCCCTTTTTCCAAAGGCTGTACTTTCCTCACAGCTAAGTCCACCCCTCACAAGATGTTTAACTCATTCCTTTCCTATGCAGTCAATTCTCTCTCCTAAACATCCTAGTGATATTTGGTGGACCCCTTCATTCAAAGTAAAGCATTCGTTATAGAGATGAGCGGGTTCGGTTTCTCTGAATCCGAACCCGCACGAACTTCATGTTTTTTTTCACGGGTCCGAGCGACTCGGATCTTCCCGCCTTGCTCGGTTAACCCGAGCGCGCCCGAACGTCATCATGACGCTGTCGGATTCTCGCGAGACTCGGATTCTATATAAGGAGCCGCGCGTCGCCGCCATTTTCACACGTGCATTGAGATTGATAGGGAGAGGACGTGGCTGGCGTCCTCTCCATTTAGATTAGGAGAGAGAGAGAGAGATTGACCTGAGGCTGATACTGTAGAAGAGAGTGCAGAGTTTAGTGACTGACCACAGTGACCACCAGCAGTGCAGTTGTTTTATTTAATATATCCGTTCTCTGCCTGAAAAAAACGGTACACACAGTGACTCAGTCACATACCATATCTGTGTGCACTGCTCAGCCCAGTGTGCTGCATGCCTGCATCATCTATGTATATATTATATATCTGACTGTGCTCAGCTCACACAGCTTATAATTGTGGGGGAGACTGGGGAGCACTGCAGTGCCAGTTATAGGTTATAGCAGGAGCCAGGAGTACAAGACAGTCACATACCATATCTGTGTGCACTGCTCAGCCCAGTGTGCTGCATCATCTGTGTATATATTATATATCTGACTGTGCTCAGCTCACACAGCTTATAATTGTGGGGGAGACTGGGGAGCACTGCAGTGCCAGTTATAGGTTATAGCAGGAGCCAGGAGTACATATTATATTAAAATTAAACAGTGCACACTTTTGCTGCAGGAGTGCCACTGCCAGTGTGACTGACCAGTGACCTGACCACACTGACCACCAGTATAGTTAGTAGTATACTATATTGTGATTGCCTGAAAAAGTTAAACACTCGTCGTGTGACTTCACTTGTGTGGTGTTTTTTTTTTTTTATTCTATAAAAAACTCATTCTGCTGACAGACAGTGTCCAGCAGGTCCGTCATTATATAATATATATACCTGTCCGGCTGCAGTAGTGATATATATATATTTTTTATATCATTATTTATCATCCAGTCGCAGCAGACACAGTACGGTAGTTCACGGCTGTAGCTACCTCTGTGTCGGCACTCGGCAGTCCATCCATAATTGTATACCACCTACCCGTGGTTTTTTTTTCTTTCTTCTTTATACATACATACTACTACATCTCTTTATCAACCAGTCTATATTAGCAGCAGACACAGTACAGTACGGTAGTTCACGGCTGTGGCTACCTCTGTGTCGGCACTCGGCAGTCCGTCCATAATTGTATACCACCTAACCGTGGTTTTTTTTTCTTTCTTCTTTATACATACATACTACGACATCTCTTTATCAACCAGTCTATATTAGCAGCAGACACAGTACAGTACGGTAGTTCACGGCTGTGGCTACCTCTGTGTCGGCACTCGGCAGTCCGTCCATAATTGTATACCACCTAACCGTGGTTTTTTTTTCTTTCTTCTTCATACATACATACTACGACATCTCTTTATCAACCAGTCTATATTAGCAGCAGACACAGTACAGTACGGTAGTTCACGGCTGTGGCTACCTCTGTGTCGGCACTCGGCAGTCCGTCCATAATTGTATACCACCTAACCGTGGTTTTTTTTTTCTTTTGTTCATTATACATACATACTACGACATCTCTTTATCAACCAGTCTATATTAGCAGCAGACACAGTACAGTACGGTAGTTCACGGCTGTGGCTACCTCTGTGTCGGCACTCGGCAGTCCGTCCATAATTGTATACCACCTAACCGTGGTTTTTTTTTCTTTCTTCTTCATACATACATACTACGACATCTCTTTATCAACCAGTCTATATTAGCAGCAGACACAGTACAGTACGGTAGTTCACGGCTGTGGCTACCTCTGTGTTGGCACTCGGCAGTCCGTCCATAATTGTATACCACCTACCCGTGGTTTTTTTTTCTTTCTTCTTTATACATACATACTACTACATCTCTTTATCAACCAGTCTATATTAGCAGCAGACACAGTACAGTACGGTAGTTCACGGCTGTGGCTACCTCTGTGTCGGCACTCGGCAGTCCGTCCATAATTGTATACCACCTACCCGTGGTTTTTTTTTCTTTCTTCTTCATACATACATACTACGACATCTCTTTATCAACCAGTCTATATTAGCAGCAGACACAGTACAGTACGGTAGTTCACGGCTGTGGCTACCTCTGTGTCGGCACTCGGCAGTCCGTCCATAATTGTATACCACCTAACCGTGGTTTTTTTTTTCTTTCTTCTTCATACATACATACTACGACATCTCTTTATCAACCAGTCTATATTAGCAGCAGACACAGTACGGTAGTTCACGGCTGTAGCTACCTCTGTGTCGGCACTCGGCAGTCCGTCCATAATTGTATACTAGTATCCATCCATCTCCATTGTTTACCTGAGGTGCCTTTTAGTTGTGCCTATTAAAATATGGAGAACAAAAATGTTGAGGTTCCAAAATTAGGGAAAGATCAAGATCCACTTCCACCTCGTGCTGAAGCTGCTGCCACTAGTCATGGCCGAGACGATGAAATGCCAGCAACGTCGTCTGCCAAGGCCGATGCCCAATGTCATAGTACAGAGCATGTCAAATCCAAAACACCAAATATCAGTAAAAAAAGGACTCCAAAACCTAAAATAAAATTGTCGGAGGAGAAGCGTAAACTTGCCAATATGCCATTTACCACACGGAGTGGCAAGGAACGGCTGAGGCCCTGGCCTATGTTCATGGCTAGTGGTTCAGCTTCACATGAGGATGGAGGCACTCAGCCTCTCGCTAGAAAAATGAAAAGACTCAAGCTGGCAAAAGCAGTAGCACCGCAAAGAACTGTGCGTTCTTCGAAATCCCAAATCCACAAGGAGAGTCCAATTGTGTCGGTTGCGATGCCTGACCTTCCCAACACTGGACATGAAGAGCATGCGCCTTCCACCATTTGCACGCCCCCTGCAAGTGCTGGAAGGAGCACCCGCAGTCCAGTTCCTGATAGTCAGATTGAAGATGTCAGTGTTGAAGTACACCAGGATGAGGAGGATATGGGTGTTGCTGGCGCTGGGGAGGAAATTGACCAGGAGGATTCTGATGGTGAGGTGGTTTGTTTAAGTCAGGCACCCGGGGAGACACCTGTTGTCCGTGGGAGGAATATGGCCGTTGACATGCCTGGTGAAAATACCAAAAAAATCAGCTCTTCGGTGTGGAACTATTTCAACAGAAATGCGGACAACAGGTGTCAAGCCGTGTGTTCCCTTTGTCAAGCTGTAATAAGTAGGGGTAAGGACATTAACCACCTCGGAACATCCTCCCTTATACGTCACCTGCAGCGCATTCATAATAAGTCAGTGACAAGTTCAAAAACTTTGGGTGACAGCGGAAGCAGTCCACTGACCAGTAAATCCCTTCCTCTTGTAACCAAGCTCACGCAAACCACCCCACCAACTCCCTCAGTGTCAATTTCCTCCTTCCCCAGGAATGCCAATAGTCCTGCAGGCAATGTCACTGGCAATTCTGACGAGTCCTCTCCTGCCTGGGATTCCTCCGATGCATCCTTGCGTGTAACGCCTACTGCTGCTGGCGCTGCTGTTGTTGCTGCTGGGAGTCGATGGTCATCCCAGAGGGGAAGTCGTAAGCCCACTTGTACTACTTCCAGTAAGCAATTGACTGTTCAACAGTCCTTTGCGAGGAAGATGAAATATCACAGCAGTCATCCTGCTGCAAAGCGGATAACTGAGGCCTTGACAACTATGTTGGTGTTAGACGTGCGTCCGGTATCCGCCGTTAGTTCACAGGGAACTAGACAATTTATTGAGGCAGTGTGCCCCCGTTACCAAATACCATCTAGGTTCCACTTCTCTAGGCAGGCGATACCGAGAATGTACACGGACGTCAGAAAAAGACTCACCAGTGTCCTAAAAAATGCAGTTGTACCCAATGTCCACTTAACCACGGACATGTGGACAAGTGGAGCAGGGCAGGGTCAGGACTATATGACTGTGACAGCCCACTGGGTAGATGTATGGACTCCCGCCGCAAGAACAGCAGCGGCGGCACCAGTAGCAGCATCTCGCAAACGCCAACTCTTTCCTAGGCAGGCTACGCTTTGTATCACCGCTTTCCAGAATACGCACACAGCTGAAAACCTCTTACGGCAACTGAGGAAGATCATCGCGGAATGGCTTACCCCAATTGGACTCTCCTGTGGATTTGTGGCATCGGACAACGCCAGCAATATTGTGTGTGCATTATATATGGGCAAATTCCAGCACGTCCCATGTTTTGCACATACCTTGAATTTGGTGGTGCAGAATTATTTAAAAAACGACAGGGGCGTGCAAGAGATGCTGTCGGTGGCCAGAAAAATTGCGGGACACTTTCGGCGTACAGGCACCACGTACAGAAGACTGGAGCACCACCAAAAACTACTGAACCTGCCCTGCCATCATCTGAAGCAAGAAGTGGTAACGAGGTGGAATTCAACCCTCTATATGCTTCAGAGGTTGGAGGAGCAGCAAAAGGCCATTCAAGCCTATACAATTGAGCACGATATAGGAGGTGGAATGCACCTGTCTCAAGCGCAGTGGAGAATGATTTCAACGTTGTGCAAGGTTCTGATGCCCTTTGAACTTGCCACACGTGAAGTCAGTTCAGACACTGCCAGCCTGAGTCAGGTCATTCCCCTCATCAGGCTTTTGCAGAAGAAGCTGGAGACATTGAAGGAGGAGCTAACACGGAGCGATTCCGCTAGGCATGTGGGACTTGTGGATGGAGCCCTTAATTCGCTTAACAAGGATTCACGGGTGGTCAATCTGTTGAAATCAGAGCACTACATTTTGGCCACCGTGCTCGATCCTAGATTTAAAGCCTACCTTGGATCTCTCTTTCCGGCAGACACAAGTCTGCTGGGGTTGAAAGACCTGCTGGTGAGAAAATTGTCAAGTCAAGCGGAACGCGACCTGTCAACATCTCCTCCTTCACATTCTCCCGCAACTGGGGGTGCGAGGAAAAGGCTCAGAATTCCGAGCCCACCCGCTGGCGGTGATGCAGGGCAGTCTGGAGCGACTGCTGATGCTGACATCTGGTCCGGACTGAAGGACCTGACAACGATTACGGACATGTCGTCTACTGTCACTGCATATGATTCTCTCACCATTGAAAGAATGGTGGAGGATTATATGAGTGACCGCATCCAAGTAGGCACGTCACACAGTCCATACTTATACTGGCAGGAAAAAGAGGCAATTTGGAGGCCATTGCACAAACTGGCTTTATTCTACCTAAGTTGCCCTCCCACAAGTGTGTACTCCGAAAGAGTGTTTAGTGCCGCCGCTCACCTTGTCAGCAATCGGCGTACGAGGTTACATCCAGAAAATGTGGAGAAGATGATGTTCATTAAAATGAATTATAATCAATTCCTCCGCGGAGACATTGACCAGCAGCAATTGCCTCCACAAAGTACACAGGGAGCTGAGATGGTGGATTCCAGTGGGGACGAATTGATAATCTGTGAGGAGGGGGATGTACACGGTGATATATCGGAGGGTGATGATGAGGTGGACATCTTGCCTCTGTAGAGCCAGTTTGTGCAAGGAGAGATTAATTGCTTCTTTTTTGGGGGGGGTCCAAACCAACCCGTCATATCAGTCACAGTCGTGTGGCAGACCCTGTCACTGAAATGATGGGTTGGTTAAAGTGTGCATGTCCTGTTTTGTTTATACAACATAAGGGTGGGTGGGAGGGCCCAAGGACAATTCCATCTTGCACCTCTTTTTTCTTTTATTTTTCTTTGCGTCATGTGCTGTTTGGGGAGGGTTTTTTGGAAGGGACATCCTGCGTGACACTGCAGTGCCACTCCTAAATGGGCCCGGTGTTTGTGTCGGCCACTAGGGTCGCTAATCTTACTCACACAGTCAGCTACCTCATTGCGCCTCTTTTTTTCTTTGCGTCATGTGCTGATTGGGGAGGGTTTTTTGGAAGGGACATCCTGCGTGACACTGCAGTGCCACTCCTAAATGGGCCCGGTGTTTGTGTCGGCCACTAGGGTCGCTAATCTTACTCACACAGTCAGCTACCTCATTGCGCCTCTTTTTTTCTTTGCGTCATGTGCTGATTGGGGAGGGTTTTTTGGAAGGGACATCCTGCGTGACACTGCAGTGCCACTCCTAAATGGGCCCGGTGTTTGTGTCGGCCACTAGGGTCGCTAATCTTACTCACACAGTCAGCTACCTCATTGCGCCTCTTTTTTTCTTTGCGTCATGTGCTGATTGGGGAGGGTTTTTTGGAAGGGACATCCTGCGTGACACTGCAGTGCCACTCCTAAATGGGCACTGTGTTTGTGTCGGCCACTAGGGTCGCTAATCTTACTCACACAGTCAGCTACCTCATTGCGCCTCTTTTTTTCTTTGCGTCATGTGCTGATTGGGGAGGGTTTTTTGGAAGGGACATCCTGCGTGACACTGCAGTGCCACTCCTAAATGGGCCCGGTGTTTGTGTCGGCCACTAGGGTCGCTAATCTTACTCACACAGTCAGCTACCTCATTGCGCCTCTTTTTTTCTTTGCGTCATGTGCTGATTGGGGAGGGTTTTTTGGAAGGGACATCCTGCGTGACACTGCAGTGCCACTCCTAAATGGGCCCGGTGTTTGTGTCGGCCACTAGGGTCGCTAATCTTACTCACACAGTCAGCTACCTCATTGCGCCTCTTTTTTTCTTTGCGTCATGTGCTGATTGGGGAGGGTTTTTTGGAAGGGACATCCTGCGTGACACTGCAGTGCCACTCCTAAATGGGCCCGGTGTTTGTGTCGGCCACTAGTGTCGCTTAGCTTAGTCATCCAGCGACCTTGGTGCAAATTTTAGGACTAAAAATAATATTGTGAGGTGTGAGGTATTCAGAATAGACTGAAAATGAGTGGAAATTATGGTTTTTGAGGTTAATAATAATATGGGATCAAAATGACCCACAAATTCTATGATTTAAGCTGTTTTTTAGTGTTTTTTTAAAAAAACACCCGAATCCAAAACACACCCGAATCCGACAAAAAAAATTCGGTGAGGTTTTGCCAAAACGCGGTCGAACCTAAAACACGGCCGCGGAACCGAACCCAAAACCAAAACACAAAACCCGAAAAATTTCAGGCGCTCATCTCTAATTCGTTACCTCTAATACCAAGAAATAAAGACACGGAGACTTGAATTTGGCAGAAAAATTGCTAGCTATTTATTTGACCCTAACCATAGCAAACCTGTAAATGAAAACTTTGTTAAGATGCCGATTCAGCCGGCATATGGTGGCAGAAAAAAGAACGGCTCTATTAAACGAACGCTAACCTTAAAATGCTAAAATTCGAAACCATCCTAATTTAACTACAAACTATCAAAATCGGTAATAGGTGACAACTCAACCCCCACAGTGACTACCCACCCTGATGGGTGCCCTGCCGCTGCCTCCCGGACGGGTGGTCGAGCGGCCAAAAAGTCGATGGAGGTGAGTGCACCTAAACCACACCAAACTGTAAATCACTACAGCTTACCATACAACTACAAACTGCCGTTCTTTTCCGCCAACAGCAAAAGACTCTACCCCAGAGTCTTCGCACCGCCACCATAACCTCACCCTAACTCCTGCAACACTAGACACAGATCCTCCAGGAAAAGCATCATCCCCTCATTGGATAGATGCACACCATCAGGCCGAAAAAGGTGACTGTCTCGGAACCGAATCCTAGGGTGGCGAACTACCTTGCCTCCGTGGGACAGCACCCACTTTGCCACCGCCCCATTCACCTTCTTTCTGGCCTCATCAATCAGGCGACCGTCCGCCACACCTCGCCAACTCAACCTTGGCACCATCAAGGAGAACACCAATACGCAATTGGTCTATGCTGCGGCCACACTTGCCAGATCCTGTATCATGGCCCACCGCAACTCCAAAGATGTCCTCTTCCCCAGGTCGTTGCCACCTAGATGGACAACCAGCACCCTAGGGACTCCATGCTTGCTGGCCTGACTGACAAGTCTACTTCTCAGATCTTTCCACATCATCCCTCGCCAACCAAGCCAACGAACTCCCTGAGCCCCCTCCGAGGCCAAAAACTTGGCGGCCCAATACACATAAGAGTGGCCAACCACCCAAATCGCCAAGTCATCTTCAAACCAACCGGAAGAGGAGGAAAAGGGGGTAAAATTGGTTACTAATTATCTATACCATTGTTTATTAAATGCATTAACCTGAAGGATCTGCCAAAAATAAAAAATTTAGTTTACGTTTATTGCAGAAGTCACGGCCTAGCCGATCTGCACAAGCTTCTAGCCAATTTGAAGCAGACATAAACACACAATGGGAAAAATTAAATTAAAATAAGAAATTAAACGGGTGGGGGGGGGGGTATAAAAAGGGAAAAAAACATGTAAGAACTCAGCTGGAGGTGAAAGCGTAAAAACCTGCTGAGGGACTTTGATTAGAACTGATCAGCCGAATTGTGGATTAGAATTCAGTCCGTCAAGTCAGGCAAAAAATCGCAAAAGAACTCCAGACCCCCGCTGCCGGCTCATGCCAGCAGCGGCGAGTGGCTAATCCCTGAGTAGGATAAAAACGGGAAAACAAACAAACGCACAACACAAGAACGTACTGAACTGTAACAACATGATTATAACAACTATAATTAAACAAAAACCACGCGCAAGCCAACATCTCATGCGACGGGGCGAATATATCGTCTGTAACTTGACGACTTTCATCGCCCCACCGCCTGGATTTCAGCCATGGAAAATCCCGCCGACGCAGCCGACGTCGCAGCCCCTATGCGGAAGGAATGTGTCCCGAAAGCAGCGGGTGGAAGGCCCAAGCTCGCCAGACAACGACCCAGCATCCAACGAAATTGATATTTCGTCACCGGCAGCCCGTCATAATGCAGCAGCCATGACCCCCTCCTGTCGGGCCATACTGCCTCATATTGCACTGCCAACCTTACTGGGCAAATGCTCTCCTCAAGTGCCGGAACCAAGGTGACCCATCGACCTCTCCCCACTTGGTCCGTCTTAGAACGACGCAATCTGCATAGCAAGGACCTCTCACCCACCACCACGTCCCCGACAAGCATGCGCTACCAATTCCGAAACCCTAAAGGCCCCGTGGTAAGCCATGGAGAACGCCAAACTAAACAACAGCGACTCAAACATGGACGACGCGATACCTCCAACTGCCCTGATGACAGCCGGCAGCAAAGCCGCATCAATGGGCCGCCTCTTGTCAGGCGGCGTCGGCGCGACGCGCGCCCATCCTTTCATCGCCTTCAGCAGAATCCCGCTTTTCGTCACGTCAGGGACGCCCTTGATTTTGCTGAAAAACAAAATACCAGCCAAGTACCGGGATACCACCGCTCTGGACCTACCCGAAACATACAGCTGCCAAATAAAAGAAAGCATCATCCAATGCCCGCTCTTACCTTGCTGATTTCGTCCTCGAACAAACTCCTCCCACTCGCTCCAAGCTTGTCCGTAAGCCTTCAGCGTGGTTGGCGCGACTGACCGCAACGCTAGACCCTCCAGTCCGGCCCGATCACCTGCCATACATAACCGGAACAATGAAAACCATGCTCGTCGGCCTCGGGTGCCAACAACCAAAACCTTTCCCACTGCCCTCGTGACAATGCGTCGGCAATTCCGTTCTCCATACCCGGCACATGCTGCGCGCGGAACCACAGGTTCCTACGTAGGCATGTCAATAGTAACTGTCCTAGCACCCTCAGAACCACCAGCGACTTCGCCCTCTAGTTATTTATCGTATGCACCACTCCCAGATTGTCACACCTGAACAAGATGCTGCGATGAGCCAGCCGCTCGCCCCAGACCTCCAGCGCCACCATAATGGGGAAAAGCTCAAGAAGCAAAAGGTCCTTAGTTAAACCCTCGCGACGCCATTCCGCCGGCCACGAGGCCGCGCACCAAGATCCCTCCAGATAGCACCCGAATCCAGAGGCACCCGCTGCGTCAGTGAACAGCTGCAACCTAGTTCTGTCGACCGTTGGGGCCTGCCATATACACACCCCGTTGAAGTCCTCCAGGAACAAGGCCCATACGGCCAAATCCCTCTTAATCTCGGAGGACAGGCGCACGAAATGGTGTGGTCTGGCACACCCCGCAGTTGCCCTTTCCAGCTTCCGGCAGAAAACCCTGCCCATCGGGATTACCCGACAAGCAAAGTTCAACATGCCCAGCAAGGACTGCGCCTGCCGCAGTGTGACTTTACGCGACCCCTCGAACCGGCAAATAGCGTCGCGGAGCTTCAACACCTTGTCCCGTGGCAGTCGACACGATCCCGCAACCGTGTCAATCTCAATCCCCAAAAATGACAAACAGGAGGCCGGTCCCTCTGTTTTTCCTCGGCCACGGGAACGCCGAAGTGGAAAAACAGAGCTCGGATGCTGAAAATCAAGTCGCCGCACCGCGGTGAATTTGCCGGACCCGCACACAGGAAGTCATCGAGGTAATGGGCGACCCCGTGACCCCCTGACGAAGACTCCAGGCACCAATGTAAAAATGTGCTAAACCGTTCGAAAAACGAGCATGAAACGGAACATCCCATCGGCAAACATTTGTCGATGAAATACTCCGCTCCAATCCGAAAACCCATAAAACGGAATGAGTCCGGATGTAACGGCAGCAACCGAAAAGCGGACTCAACATCAATCTTAGCCATGAGGGCCCCAGGCCCGTAACTGCGGACCAGCTCCAACGCCTCGTCAAACGACTGATACACCACCGAGCAGTGGGCCGGCGGTATCGCGTCATTGACCGACGTCCCCGACGGGTAAGAAAGATGCTGAATGAGTCTAAAAGCGCCTGGAGTCTTCTTGGGAACCACCCCCACTGGGGAGATGACCAAACCATCCACCGGGGGTGAGATAAACGGTCCCTCCATCCTGCCCAACCTGACCTCCTTATCCACTTTCTCCCGCAGCACCAACGGCAAGGCTCGGGCAGACTGGAGGTTCCGCTGGGCCCGAACCGACACCTCGCTCGCAACAGGCAAGCGAAAACCAAAACGAAAACCGGAAAAAAGAAATTTTGCATCCTCCCTATTTGGATACCAATCCAACCACTTGCCCATCGTATCCAAATTAATTGGCGTTGGAGCTCTGCTGATCGCTCCCGCCCGCGGCCTGTCTTGGGTAGGTTTGCTTACCCCGGGCACCCTGACGACCGCCTTTAAAGCAGGAGGAGGCCGGGTGGGAACCGCCACATTGCAAGCACGAATGTCGAAAACGACACTGCTTGCCGAAGGAGCAGGCCGCGTTGTTAAACGCGAAACATTTTCCTTTTGCGGCGGCTCGCCCCCCTGCACGGACGGCCGACCTACCTGGCTTGGCCGATCCGCCGTCCGCGCCGGACCCTTGGGCGGACGACCCTGCACTGTGCCCGTCCGCCCCTGCGTTCCGGGGCTCCTTGGCCTGTTGCGCAGCCCGAGTGACTTTGAGCCAGACTTCCACGTCCTTGCACCCAAAGTCCATGACCTGTAACCCGTCCTGCTTCTCCCGGAATTCCTCGTCATACCTACGCCACTCAGTGCCCGACGATGTGCGCTGCATATCGTGTATGAGATGCAGGTACCGAATGATGTTCATGTGCTCGTCCGGCCTATCTTCTAGGTAACAAGCCGCGAAAACCCAAAAACCGGCCAGCCAGTTGTCGAAGGTACGGAAGGCCTCGGCCCCGATGCCCTTCTTTGCCGCCGCCGACTTATAGTCCTTTTTCGCGTCCTTTGTCAAGACGAACACATCGACGAAGTCCCCCCTGCGTATCTTCCTACGGCAGCTGTCCCTCAGCCCCCGCATTACGGCAGTGTAATCGCAGCTGTCAAAGTCGGAAAAATATCATGCTACATGTTGCCATATATTCACCCCATGCGCTTGCCCGCTGCACGTGCACATTCTCTCCCGTGCGTGCGCATATTCGCAGTTGCGTAATGGAGCTTCTACGGCCGTGCGCATTGGCGTGTGGTATGTGCATTTACGGTAGAGTTTGTGTGCGTCTAGCGGGCGACTCAATCGTTACATAGTAAATCCAAATAGTATGTTTTATAGGTAATGTTCCCCTTAATAATAACTGTAAGTTTGTTTATTGTAACTGGTCGCTGGACAGAGGAATTCCTCTTTGCATGATACGAAGGGTCAGACAGGGTTTGAGCAGTGGTGTTTGGTACCTAACTAAAGAACATTTTATTAGAAACAATCCGGTGCTGGTTAGGTAAAGATTAATCGCTCCTGTGTATAGTTATGTCTATTAGTAGTTTCTGGACATTTACTATATTTGCAGTTCATTATCCATGCGGCGGGAATCCTGAGATTCCCTCCCACCTGAGCAGTTCGGTATAGTCACAGCCCACCTGTTCAAACTAACCTATGACCTTTTGTTATAATGCGAGGAGACATTCCTGTGTCCAATGAACAATGAGATTATAGGCCCCTTTGTAGTGTACTGTACGCAGTGTATAAAAGAACAGCCAGCCTGGCCAGCTCACTCTTCTCTCCACAAACGGTTTTCATCTTGACTAACTCGGAGCTGGTACCAGGACTGCGCAGCGAATCATTCCCCAGTGTGTGTAAGTTATTCTCTGTAACCAATTTATTCTCTGTTTGTATTTGCCATATTCTCGCTCTCTCTCTGTTATTGTATAGGATTAAGACGCTATTGTATATTTATGTGTAGTTATTCTGCTTAGATATTGATGTTAGCCTGTAGTGTATGAACTGTTAACTGTTTACCCCTTTTTACATAACTAGATATTGTTAGTAAAGGTGTTGGAACCTTAGCAAGGTATTGTGTGTTTATTACATCACTGAGGGTATTCGGAGCGTCTCAATCGCTCAAGCAGCTTTTGTATTAACAAGGTTAAGCAGCGTTATATCGCTACAGTATTTCAGTAGTTAGATTTACAGTACAAATTCAATCTTTCAGTGTGTTGCACACAAGGTTTACTGAGTGTCATCCCGTGAGCGTCTGCGCCGCTCGTGTTCCCCTCGTGGTCACGAGCGTCCGCTACGCTGGTAGCGTAGCATTACGGTAGTCGGCCGCCTATAGCGTGCTCGATACCCAGCTAAGCTGTGAGCGAGCGTGCCGCATGTGCGTCTCGACCACGGCTAAGCGTCTGCTACACTAAGTGCGTACCCTTACGGTACCCCATACGCCAATTGCGTACTGAGTCTCTTACCCACATATAGTGTATGTTATAAGATAAATATTTAGCTTTATCAATTGGTGGCTCGTCCGTCCTCCACATATCCGCACTAGCGAACACAGACTTTATCTGTCAGCAAGGGCGGAAAGGCAGTATCCCTTCATATCCGTATTGGTGGTGAGGGATACAGTAGTGCTGACTAGATAAGCGTCTGCATCGCTACGCTGTAGGAGTGCTGGTGGAATCCGGAACCGGAAGGTAAGAAAAAAACGCTATTGTCTTTTAAAACTGTTTATCTCTGTTTTGCGTACGCAACACACGCACACACCTGCATTTTTTTTTATTTGTGTATTTCCACACCTCACCTTCCTGCTTGCCATTTATCATTGATAACGTGCTGAGAAAGATTTGTTGCTATTGGTAGTTAAAAGTAATATTAATACGTTAAGGAGTAATTTGTAAAACACGCGCACGGCTTGCCTAAGATACAAGGAAGTTCTGTGTGGTGTTCGGTAGATGATTACAGTTAAAGATCATCTACATTGATATAAACGTGTTAGTTGTATTTCTGTGGATATACCTGGCTTGCGTACACGTGTCTCTAACAAAGGGCGGGACTAACATACGCGACGCAAGGGCCGACGCACGGAGCATATAATACGCAACGGAGCGTCTGGGTACGCCCACATAATACAAATCACACGATAGTATTGTTTTAGTAGGCGATATGGAGGCAACGAGATAATAGCGCAAGTCAATCTCAGTGTCCTTAATTTTAAGCTAATAGATCCTTCTCTAGTTGTAACTCCTTTCGGGATTAGCCTGCGATACTGAATGAAAGGGATTTCTGCGCAGAAACGAAAGTAAAGAGTATATGAGGTGAAAGTGTGTGTATACATATATATAAGTTTCTAATTTTTGGGTGGAACCACAGAAAATCATCGAGTTCTCGTGAGGTACATACGTGTAAGTGACGGCACGGTGGCTTGGGAGGCATTCCTTGTTAAACATATTAAAAGAAGAGCATTAGAGTATAGCAGACCGGGAGGTCTACTGTAGCACAGACCAGGAGGTCACGGACCAGGAGGTCCAGGTACAGCAGACTAGGAAGTCCGCTATAGATAAAGAGTAAAGGAGCACAACACCAGGAAGGGTTGGTGCGGTACCCATATAGGCCATTAAGCTCTGGCTTAAGGAATTCGCAGCCACAATTTTCGATTCCACTGGTCGCTCCGCACATAAGATTAGTTGCTTATGTGCAGAACGATTGTACCGCATGTAATTGTGTGCATTAGTTAGTAACTTGACCCAGTACCATTTGCGTATGCTAGAGGGGTCATAAACGCTATTTGTACATTCTAACGTGATTTGTGTAATTTTTTTATTTTAAGGGAGGTTCGCTGGTCACTCGGGAATTCTCTAACAACCAATAGTTACTGGAAAGGGTTAAGTGCTCTTCGGATCACACCCACATGTTCCAGTAAATAGAGGTTCAGGTCGCAGGGGCCCTAGGTTGAGTACGCCAGCGCTAAGGCAGTGTGTGGGCGTATTGGTCGACGTGGGCGAGTGAGTGGAGGTACTCGGTAAACTTCCGCCGCCGGCCTACCCCGGACATCTTGGTTTTTGTAAGGGTTCGCTGAAGACCCTGATTTGAAGGTCAGAGGTAGTGAAAGCAACACCTGCAAAGATGGGGGCCAGTTGTTCAGGCAGGGGGCGATCAACCTCGGTTCAGGTTGACTTAGTAAACCGACCAATCGGGTCGGCAAGGTATATCATGTGTGAGAAATACGGTTCACACACAGAGGTTTTGTGCGATGAATGGGAAAGAATGACTGTGCATGACGGGGAAAAGTTCCCACGGGTAGGCAGTTTTAGTCCCGAGGTGTTACAAAATCTAAGGAGAAGGATATGTCTCATTAAATCTGCAAAGAGACGGATCAAACATTATGATTATTTACAGTTATGGCAACAGGAAGGTGAAATACAGAGAGGATTGGCTCAAGCGGCTGGATCTAACCCTATCAGAAAACTGATAGCCACCGCTCCACCACCACATACATAACGGGAGAGAAGGTGGTTACAGAGAATGGCACACTGGTGTATGATAAACATGCACTTAGTAACTGTATAAATGTTAAGAATAATGTAACTAAGATTGTTGATGCTAATACTAACCCGTGCAAGCTGTACCCTGTTTTAAACTATCCCCAGGATTGTGACCAAGAGGATGAACCCACAACAATATCGGCACTCTCTTTAGCAGCCACCATAGCAGAAACAACAATGGGCACGTCCCAACCAGTAAGAGCAGTATCAAAGGCCCCTAGTGGAGGGACAGGTTAGGTCGTATCAACTGGTAAGTACGGCACTGTACAATATGCTGAAACCATTGCACCACATGTTATAGAATCTACTCAGAATGATGTTATTGAACTTAATCCCGTTAGGGTAATTGCAGTACCAAATGGGAAAACTGACACTTCAGGAGTCACTCCTGTCAGACACATCGCCATGCACTGCCCCTTTTCCCGAATGGAATTAAGATCAATGGGGTCTGAATTCCCTGATCCTAGGAAAGATCTAGTTGCAAGCCAGAAGTACATTAGAGAGCTAGGAAATACTGTGGAGCCCAATAACAAAGACTGGCAGATATTGCTGAGGGCATGTTTACCCTCCAATGTCGACTCAGCGAGATTTATAGCTGACTGTAAATTGGATGAAGAGGTACCCCTTACGGATGTGTACAACCAAGATAATGTAAAGAGAATAAATTTACAGTTAAGGGAGTATTTCCCAGCTGTTGCCAAATGGAACAAAATTTTCTCCATCAAACAAAAAGAGGGAGAAACAGCTGCTGATTATTTTCATCGGGCACTGCAGGAAATGGCTAAGTATACAGGAATAGAAGACATTAAGACAAATGTGAATCATAGAGAAGTAGCAGTATCTGTGTTAATGGATGGTTTAAAGGAAGTATTGAGGACGAGGGTACAGACCACCCAACCATGTTGGCGAGGTTTGTCGGTGGCTACTTTGAGAGAGGCCGCTATTGATCATGATCGGAACATCACCAGACACAGGGAGTCACAGAGTGATAAGTTAATGGCCGTAAGTATACAGGCCCTGACCACAAGGCCACCTCAGTATAAATCTCCGACCTCTGTGGGTAAGTCAAATGTGGTAACTTGTTATTACTGTCATAAAGAGGGACATTTTGCACGAGACTGTAGATCGAAAAATGCAAAAAAATCATATCAACCCCCTAGACAACGACATGACACACGAAATTGGGACTAAGGACCGCAGAGACGGAGTTATGAGCCACACGCAGGGGAAACAAAAAGGTATCCCCCAAGAAGAGACTGGCAAGTCTCTGATAGTTCCCATTTACCCCCTTCACAGGTAATAGCTGCCAGCGCAATACAGGGAGGCCGCCACACACAATAGGGGTGGGGCCACACCTGTAGTCTGCAGCCAGTGAAATTAATTGCGAGCCTTGGAAATGAACCTGAGGTCACAATTGATGTAGCTGGTAAATCTCCAAATTTCCTTGTAGATACGGGGGCGGCCAAGTCAGTGATAAATTCGACCGTGGGCTTGAGAACCACTGGTAAAACAATTCCAGCCATGGGAGTAACAGGAGTAGTACAGCACTACCCTTTAAGCAAACCTGCAGAGATTACGATAGGGCCTTTGCATACCAAGCATTCTTTTCTGCTGGCTGCATCGGCTCCGACTAATCTCCTAGGGAGAGATTTACTGTGCAAAATGGGATGTGTCATATATTGTACTCCTGAAGGTGTGTTCTTGGACATAACCGAAAACCATGCTCAGGAAGTGCAGGATATGCTAGACTCCCCAACAAGATTAATGTCCCACACTGTTGTTGTAAATAGGTGTCCGTCCAAGGTAGAGGAAATGATTTCCCAAATACCGGAATCACTTTGGACCAAGGATGGACAAGACACTGGATTAATGGCAAACGTAGCCCCAGTAGTTGTACAAGTAAAAGATGGTAGGATAGCTCCAAAAATCCCACAATACCCTCTGAAGCCAGAGGTGGAGTTAGGAGTTTACCCTGTAATAGAGCGCTTGCTACAACAGGGCATTCTGGTAAGGACGTCCAGCACTGCCAATAGTCCCATCTTCCCTGTTAAAAAGAGTGGGGGGAGGGGTTACAGATTAGTGCAGGATTTAAGAGGGATCAACAAAATAGTTGAGAGTCAATTCCCCGTAGTGCCAAATCCAGCTGTCATCCTTATGCAAATCCCTCCCACTGCCAAATTTTTCACTGTGATTGACCTCTGCTCCGCCTTCTTCTCGGTACCTCTGCACCCTGACAGTCAATATTTATTCGCATTTACATACAGAGGAGTTCAGTACACCTGGACTCGATTATCACAAGGTTTCATTGACAGTCCAAGTATTTTCTCTCAGGCCTTGCATGATTGTTTACAGTCTTTCCAACCTGAGAGTGGATCAGTATTAATACAGTACGTGGATGATTTACTGCTGTGTTCTGATTCACTAGAAGCGTCCCTGAGAGATACGAAACAACTCCTGTTTCATCTTTCAGACACAGGACACAAGGTTTCCAAAGATAAGTTACAATTATGCCAGACCAGGGTGAAGTATTTGGGACACTGCCTAACACAAGGACTGAGACATCTTACCGCTGATAGAATTCAAGCAATTCGTGACATGACCCTGCCACAAACCCAGCAACAGATTAGAACGTTTTTAGGAATGTGTGGGTATTGCCGTAACTGGATCCCAGGTTTTTCCATACTAGCCTTGCCTTTGCAGGAGATGGTCTCCTCAAACAAACCTGACCGGATTTCGCACACAGACGAGTCTGAGATGGCATTTGAGAGACTTAAACAGTGCCTAACGCAGGCACCAGCATTAGGTATGCCAGATTATGGAAAACCCTTTGAGCTGTACGGAACAGAGAGTGCTGGGTGCGCGGCAGGTGTCTTAACCCAGAAGCATGGTGATGCCAGCAGGCCGGTAGCCTACTATAGCGCTCAGCTAGACACGGTAGCGCGATCCCTCCCCACATGCTTGCGAAGCGTTGCAGCAATAGCATTGCTAGTAAGTAAAAGCGAAGATGTTGTGCTAGGACACAACCTCACAATTCATACACCGCATGCAGTGTCAGCTTTACTGAATTCTGCCCAAACCAGACACGTCTCATCAGCGCGGTTTACAAGATGGGAATTGGCATTGATGGCCCCCGTAAACATCACCATAAGGAGATGCAGCGCCCTAAATCCTGCAACATATCTCCCAGGTGTGCCTGGACAGGCACAAAGGGTGGAGGATGAGAGTGATGGTGAAGGAGGATTTAGTAAGGAAAATGACACTCATGATTGTATGGAATATTTGGCACAAAATTTCACGGCAAGGCCTGACATCAGTGACAACCCACTGGAAGATGTAGATTTTACTTTCTACACTGACGGCAGTTGTCATAGACAGACGGACTCGGGAGACTTGTGTACTGGATACGCAGTCGTAGATGACCAAGGTACCATAGAAGCGGAACCCTTAGGCCCACCACACTCAGCACAAGTTGCTGAACTGGTTGCCCTAACCAGAGCATGCGAATTGGCTAAAGGCAAGTCAGCCAATATCTACACAGATTCTAGGTACGCCTTCGGAGTAGTCCATGATTTCGGGGCCCTATGGCGCCTCAGAAATTTCATGACGGCAGCTGGCACACCCGTAGCGCATGCAGCCCACATCAAAAGACTTCTAACAGCGATACAGGAACCCGACAGAGTGGCTGTTATCAAGTGTAAAGCTCACACGTATAGCCAAGACCCGGTATCACTTGGTAACAGCCGAGCAGACGAAGCTGCTAAATCAGCAGCCGGTAACCCCATACAAACAGACAGTACACAACTGATGGTATTTGATACTGTAAACACACAGAAATTATATGAAATGCAAAATTTGTGTTCACCACAAGAAAAGGCAGTTTGGAGGTCAAAAGGATATGGCCAGGAGTCCTCAGGACTCTGGACAGATGGACAGGGTAACCAGTGGCACCCAGAGCATACCTTCCAAGTCTAGCGGAAGCGGCACACGGGCTGACTCATCTAGGCAAAGAAGGAATGTGTAAGTTGGTAAGAGCTTATTGGTGCGCCCCAGGATTTTCTTCCCATACGGGTAAAAGAGCGATGACATGTCTCACCTGCTTGAGGAAGAATATCGGAAAGGCAATACCAACAGAGCCATCCCATATCCCTCCGACAGATGGCCCTTTTCAGGTAATACAAATTGACTTCATACAATTGCCACCTTGTAGAAATTTAAAGTATGTATTGGTCTGTATTGACGTGTTCTCAAATTGGGTTGAAGCATTTGCCGCGGCCACAAATACCGCTGTGTTTACTGCAAAGAAAATTGTGCAGGAATTTGTGTGCAGGTATGGTATCCCTAGAATCATTGAGAGTGATAGGGGTACCCATTTTACAGGTGAAGTCTTTCAAACAATGTGTAAGTTGATGGGAATTAATAGTAAGCTGCACACTCCGTACCGCCCCCAGGCGAGTGCGAAGGTGTAAAGAGTAAACAGCACTATTAAAAACAAATTAAGCAAGGTAATGGCTGAAATAGGATTGTTGTGGCCCGAAGCTTTGCCAATCGTATTATACAGCATCAGAACCACTCCCAGGTCCCCTCTTAATTTGTCTCCTTTTGAAATTGTTTGGTCGACAACCCCATGTTATGATTAACCCCCAGGATGATTTGAAATGTAACAATGAAGTAACCGTAAAGTACTTGGTTAAGATGAGTAAGCAATTGAGGAATCAGAATGATAATCTAAAGTTGGTGATTCCTGATTTGCCAGACAATAATTGTCATGACATTGAACCTGGGGATTATGTAATGATACGGAATTTTCTACGCTCAGGTTGCCTTATTGACAGATGGGAAGGACCATATCAAGTCTTATTGACCAGCACAACAGCATTGAAGGTTGCCGAGAGAGAGACTTGGGTCCATTCGTCTCATTGTAAAAAGGTTGCTGACCCAGAGAGGTCCCGTGATAAAGAACAGACGTTAGAGGTTGTATCACTAGAGTGTCTGTTCCGGGAAGATTGAGACGACACCTGAGCGCTGAGAATAATAAGACCGGAGACGTTTGTCGAGCCAGATTTCTTTTTCCCTTTTGTTATTTTCTCCAGTTCCCATCTCCCTCCTATTTCCCTTCCCCCTTCTTATTTTTCTCCTTTTACTCCTCTAAGATGGACTTGCCCCAAGAGACTGTGATCCGGATTTTCCTGTTGACCATGATGTTGACCAGAGCAGTCTGTTTCGGTGAGAGTACCATGGAGGTCGAGAAAGAATCTGGAATGGGTTCTGATGACCAGGATGGAGGCGTAGTTTTCCAAGAGCAACATAATCACCGAGTAAAGGCGAGTATCAGAAAACGATCTGGTAGCATTGACAATAGAAGGAATTGTGAAGGATTGTTAGCTGAAGAGAACTGCATCTGTAGGCATTGTGACAATATAGTTGAGGATGGGTGCATCAAGAAATGTCAGTCCAGTTTTAATGTCCACATGGACCGGCATCCATTGAGTGACTATCACTCCTTAGTGGGTAAAGTGTTAAATCAGACAGACTGTTGGGTATGCTCTCAAGTACCTCAAGGTCATAGCAAATCAGGACTAGTACCATTCCCTTTAACTGTAGGAGAGGTACTTGAGTTAAGTGGTGGGAGGCCGGTGGACAAGAGGTTTAATATCTCTAGTCCTCCTAGTTTGAAGCTCCACCAGTATCATGTGGATAGGTCTTTAGTATGCTTTAACATTTCCAATCCCCGAAAGCCGGGAAATTGGGAAGTGTCATGGAGTAATCAAACCATGACATTTTCATATAGAGCCGATAGAATGCCCATAGACACAGAACTTATACGCCAGATAGCCGACCATGGAAAATATTTCCGGTATAGGTATACTCTAGGAAGTAGGACCATGCGAGTTGGAGAAGTATCACCAGGATACTGTGCACATATCGTACAACCTGATACGTGTACTAGACAGATGGGAGAGTTAGGGTTAGGAGATTTCACATGGAAAATTTGTAACATGGTAATGTCATACTCCGTCCCATATGTTCTCCCCGATGATGCATATTTCATATGCGGGAGAAAGGCATATAAGTGGCTTGCCCCAAACTCAGAGGGATTGTGTTACATTGGAAAAGTACTGCCTGAAGTAATGACTGTAACCCATAACAAAATGAAAGATATTCACCGCAGTGCCCAAGCTCCTTATACTCACACTCATTACGAGCACATCGTTAAACGGCACCTGATAGAGAGGACAGAGCACTCGGCCTCTGATCTGATCCATGAATCCACCGGGATTCAATTCCTACTCGCGTTAGATATCACTCGTACCGCCAGAGGAGTGATAAATTATAAATATATATCTGCGCTTGCAAATTTGTTAGACAATATCACCGAAATGTATGACGACACGTTCAGGTACACTGGGAAAGAGTTACAAGCCTACAAAACAGAACTGGTTCAGCATAGGATGATTCTCAATTACCTCACAGCAGTGACAGGCGGGTATTGTGTTACCCTAGCAACTCAATATGGAATAAAGTGCTGCACGTACATTACAAACAGCACGGATGACCCAGCCGAGGTCATAGACCAAAAGATGGATGACATTTTACAATTAAAGTGGGAGTTTCGAAGGAAACACAATCTCACACTCGCTGCTGTGGGTAATGAGCTGACCAGTTGGGTGTCATGGTTGAACCCACGAAATTGGTTCTCTGGTTTAGGAGAATGGACCCAAGGTATTATAATGGACGTAGGGAAATTTCTCTTGTGTATTCTGGGAGTCGTCATATTGGTTGGCCTGATATTTAGATGCGTTCGGACTTTAACGAAGTGTAAAGGTAGTACCAGAGTGATGAGTCTGAGGAGCGAGGACACTGTAATAGCAACAACTAATTTGATTTATGACCCAACGATAGAGACAATGTTGTGATGAAAATGTGATTCCACGGTCCGTTTCTTTCACCCGTTTCTCCTTTGTTTTCCTCCAAGGTACAAAGACATCCGCTTGGAAGAAGAATTTGACAACCTCTTTTATACAGACCCCCAATATCCCTAGTGACTTTAACTTTTACGATAGCCCAATACTTTAGAGACTGTAACTTTATGGACAATGGAAAAGCTTTTGCTCGCTATTTATAGCAAAAGCACCGAGAGACATCAGACAACATGTACATCAAGACAAGACATCAGACAAGACCTCAATCGGCGACTGTTTATTTAAACTCACATAGTTTACAACTGCATTTATAACGATTGTTTCTTATCTTCATCTCTACAACCTCCAGGTAATGACACACATAGTTGACAGGGAATATAGACACATATATCAGCACTCATATGTCCCCCCTTCATGTATCATCAACTAAATGTGCTCCCCCATTTGTTGCAACCAAAAGCCGAAAAGAGCTCGGTAGAGTTTGACAACCCATCCACAGACCCTTGACAAGGGATAAGAAGGATTTAATATATACTTCGCAATACCTCGAAGCTTTATTTAAAACATGTACGGCACGATGATACATGACACCTCAAACATGGATTCATACACACATGCTTCTACTATCTCACTAGGTCATACCTTTTTCCCACCTTCTCCTCTCCTCCCTTTACCCAATCATAAAAAGGTATTTACATGATGACATATATTTTTCTTTTTTTGAACTGTTTTAGGAAGTGGCAGTTATTGATGACTGCCAAAGGGTGGACTGTCAAAGTCGGAAAAATATCATGCTACACGTTGCCATATATTCACCCCATGCGCTTGCCCGCTGCACGTGCACATTCTCTCCCGTGCGTGCGCATATTCGCAGTTGCGTAATGGAGCTTCTACGGCCGTGCGCATTGGCGCGTGGTATGTGCATTTACGGTAGAGTTTGTGTGCGTCTAGCGGGCGACTCAATCGTTACATAGTAAATCCAAATAGTATGTTTTATAGGTAATGTTCCCCTTAATAATAACTGTAAGTTTGTTTATTGTAACTGGTCGCTGGACAGAGGAATTCCTCTTTGCATGATACGAAGGGTCAGACAGGGTTTGAGCAGTGGTGTTTGGTACCTAACTAAAGAACATTTTATTAGAAACAATCCGGTGCTGGTTAGGTAAAGATTAATCGCTCCTGCGTATAGTTATGTCTATTAGTAGTTTCTGGACATTTACTATATTTGCAGTTCATTATCCATGCGGCGGGAATCCTGAGATTCCCTCCCACCTGAGCAGTTCGGTATAGTCACAGCCCACCTGTTCAAACTAACCTATGACCTTTTGTTATAATGCGAGGAGACATTCCTGTGTCCAATGAACAATGAGATCCCTTTGTAGTGTACTGTACGCAGTGTATAAAAGAACAGCCAGCCTGGCCAGCTCACTCTTCTCTCCACAAACGGTTTTCATCTTGACTAACTCGGAGCTGGTACCAGGACTGCGCAGCGAATCATTCCCCAGTGTGTGTAAGTTATTCTCTGTAACCAACTTATTCTCTGTTTGTATTTGCCATATTCTCTCTCTCTCTGTTATTGTATAGGATTAAGACGCTATTGTATATTTATGTGTAATTATTCTGCTTAGATATTGATGTTAGCCTGTAGTGTATGAACTGTTAACTGTTTACCCCTTTTTACATAACTAGATATTGTTAGTAAAGGTGTTGGAACCTTAGCAAGGTATTGTGTGTTTATTACATCACTGAGGGTATTCGGAGAGTCTCAATCGCTCAAGCAGCTTTTGTATTAACAAGGTTAAGCAGCGTTATATCGCTACAGTATTTTACTGAGTGTCATCCCGTGAGCGTCTGCGCCGCTCGTGTTCCCCTCGTGGTCACGAGCGTCCGCTACGCTGGTAGCGTAGCATTACGGTAGTCGGCCGCCTATAGCGTGCTCGATACCCAGCTAAGCTGTGAGCGAGCGTGCCGCATGTGCATCTCGACCACGGCTAAGCGTCTGCTACACTAAGTGCGTACCCTTACGGTACCCCATACGCCAATTGCGTACTGAGTCTCTTACCCACATATAGTGTATGTTATAAGATAAATATTTAGCTTTATCACAGCGGACCACCCCGGGCAAATCGCGGCGCTTCTTGGCCCTGCGAGCGTCCTCGCTAAGCCGCTTGCGCCTCTTCCGCCTTTTCTGCTGACCCGCCGCCCTCTTGGCGAATTTCGTCGCACGCTTCTTCGCCCTAGTCGTACTACTGACTTCGGACGCCTGCGACGACAGAGAAGAGGAAGAGGAGGAAGAGCTGCGAGAACTAGAGCACGTGGAGGAGCCCGATACCGACTGTACCACCTCTCCTGATGCCGTCGACTGCTCCGACACGGAATCTTCCGGCGTGGCAAATCCCACCTCCTCATCCTCGGACTCCGTCATCTCCACGTCCCCGCGCTCACCTGTAGAAGAAAACAGAGCAGAGGACCCAGACCGCAGTCGCTGCGAATGCCTAGCACCCCGGGGGGAAGGCGTCGCCGCAACACGTTCCTGCTCGTCCCGCCCGGCACGATGATCGAGCTGCGCCGCGGCCGCTCCGAGCTCCCAGCAGGCGCGAGCCACCCGCTGCGCTGCCGACACCGCCCGCGTACCGGACCCGCCAGCGGCTGCCGGCGCGCCGGTACTGTTTGCCACTCCCGGGGACGCGGCCGCAACGCCGCCACCACCGTGGCCAGGGCCGACGCCAGTGTTCCAGAGGGGTCTTGACCACCCCAAAACACGGCGTCGTCCCCTGCAGGCTCCCGAGCCAGCGTCGGTGCGCGGCGGCCGGCCCGACGCCCAACAGGCGCCACCCGGGGCCCCGACGCCCGGCGCCCAGATTGGCCAGGTGAGGAACCGGCAGCGCCTCTGACCTCCAGCGGCCCGGTCCCCCCCAATCCTGGCTCTCCTACTGTGCCCGCAACTCAGAGTCAGCGCCGCCATCACTCTCCTCCCCCCCGCGGGCACCCACCCCCCGCAGGCTGGATCTACCTCTGCCCGCTGAGTGGGCCCCGCGGCGAGAGCTTATTGTGTTGTGTGCAGCTCTGCTGCCTTTTATGCCCATAAATGAGAACCAGTCCACGCCTCTCCTCCCCGCCCGCCCCCCGCCGGACTCCGGCTGCAGGGGGGTGAGCTGGGGAGACAAGGAGACTAGCGGCGCCGCTGCGCGCACTCGTGCGCGAACGGCGCCGCCTGTGGTGAGCGTGCACCCCGTGCCCGCGTCCCACCGCTTCCCGCCAGCAAGCTCCCAGCCGCATCCTCTTGTTCAGCAGCCGAGCGATGCCCCGCAACAGGCCTCGCCCGGCTAACAGCCGCCTCCCGCCTGGTCCCCCCACCTCGCCTGGCACCTGCACTCGGCCTCGGCAAGGGAGAAGCCAATGGAGACAAGTGCGGCTCCATCGACGGGCGCCCACCGCGGCGCGCATGCGCGCGCCCGCCCGACCCAGATGCTTCCTCTGCCGCGCTCGGAGGTGAGGGCTGCTGCCCTTCCACCTCCGGGCGGCCTGACCGGACCTCCGGCCTACCCCGCCGCCCGCGCCCGGCCGGCAAAGCCGGCCTGGCCCCCAGCGGCAAGGCTGACCTGGTCCGCCGCTCCGTGTCCCTGCCCGAGCCCTTGGCGGCCTCAGGGGACGGGGCCCCGTCCCCCAGGCCAGCCAGCCCGTCCACGGGTCCAGCCCCACCGCCAGATGTGCGGTACCGAGCTGGGGTCCCGGCGGAACGTCGAGGGCGGGAAAACATGGTATAATGGAGCTGGAATGCAGGGGAGAGCTTGCAATACCAAAATTAAGTACCTCACAATAAAATGGGGAGACTCTGCTAAGCAGCACTCACCCACTCCACAAGGCAATTCACCAACAAGAGAGAGCAAAATGGTCTAGCCTTCCCTATATATATTAACCCTCCCCTTTTTCCAAAGGCTGTACTTTCCTCACAGCTAAGTCCACCCCTCACAAGATGTTTAACTCATTCCTTTCCTATGCAGTCAATTCGCTCTCCTTAAATTTGCGGCACTGACCAAAATTTCAAACACCGGTATTTTCAATTATAAACAAATCCTGAAATCACAAATCTAACAAATTGTTTGCATAGTGTTCATTTAGTATAGAAATGGTTTGCAGAGCTTCAGATTGCAGTAAGCAGATTACAGGGTAAGATATGAACATAAATTTAGTATAGAAATTTATGTGAACAAACATTTTGCCCATTTCTTTTACGTCCTAGAGGATGCTGGGGTCCACATTTTTACCATGGGTTATAGACGGGTCCACTAGGAGCCATTGGCACTTTAAGAGTTTGAGAGTGTGGGCTGGCTCCTCCCTCTATGCCCCTCCTACCAGACTCAGTTTAGAAAATGTGCCCGGAGGAGCCAGTCACAGCTAGGGGTGCTCTCCAGAGTTTCTCTAGTGAAAGGTTTTTTTTAGAGTTTATTATTTTACAAGGAGGCTGCTGGCAACAGCCTCCTTGCTGCGTGGGACTAAGGGAGGAGTAGTGTCCGCCCTGCAGGGTCTGAGCCACTATCTCCGCTGACAGGACACTGAGCTCCTGAGGGGATCGAACGTTCCCCGCCACAGAGGATCATTCACCCCAGCAGCATGCCGCCACCCCCTTACAGAGCCAGAAGATCAGTGGCGAGTTAGTCACAGGCCCCCCTAGCAAGCAGGGAGCCGGTGTGAAGATGGCGGCAACAGGGTATGGAGTGCACTCCGGGGCTCAGCGGTACTTAGTGCGGCTCTGTGAGGGGCACCCTGACCAACGCGCCTACAGCCTACCTGGGGATGTGCTCAGGGGGCGGCATCTCTTGCAAAAGGGGTGCAGTTGATGATAGAGGCCATTAGAGATGTGTTGAATATTGCTGATACAACACCTGAGCAGGTTGAGGGTGCTTACTTCATTGACAATAAGAAAGTCTTGCTAACCTTCTCTGCGTATAAAGAACTAAATGCTATATTTGAGAGAGCCTGGGAAAACCCAGAGAAAAAAATCCAGATCCCAAGAAGGGTTCTCGTTGCTTTCCTCTTCCCTGAGGAGGATAGAAAAAATGGGAAAACCCGCCCATAATGGAGGAGTCTGTGTTTTTTTTACCTATTCCATGATCTACCATGTTAAAAGAACCGGCTGATCCCAAAATTGACACTACGCTCAAATCCATATACACGGCTTCAGGAGCGATACTGCGTCCTACTATTGCCTGTGCATGGATTTCTAAAGCTATAGTAAAGTGGTCAGGCATGTTACTTGAGGATTTGGATACAATGAATAAAAGTAATGTCGAATTGTTTTTACGTAACATTCAGGATTCTACAGGATTTATGGTAGAATCCATGAAAGACCTGGGTTCCATGGCTGCAGGGATATCTTCCATGTCTGTCTCAGCTCGCAGGGGACTTTGGCTGCGCCAGTGGTCTGCCCATGCGGAATCCAGGAGAGGTGTGGAGACCCTACCTTACACAGGTCAGGCTCTCTTTGGGGAAGTGTTGGATGCTTGGATTTCCACGGCTACAGCGGGTAAGTCTCCTTTTCTTCCCTCAGCTGCACCTGCTACGAAGAAGCCTTTTTCTTCAGCTGCATCACAGTCCTTTCGGGCTGCTAAAACAAGAAAGGCCAAACCGTCCAACACCTTCTTTAGAGGAGATCGGCCAAAGTCCAAGTAATCTGCTGCTGCCGGTTCCCAGGAACAGAAGCCTGCTTCAGGTACGCCAAAGTCCTCAGCATGACGGTGGACCGCGTGGCCTGGAGGTGGGACCGGTGGGGGCAAGACTGAGGCATTTCAGTCACGTCTAGGTGTCATCTGGCCTAAACCCCTGGGTGCTGGATATTGTGTCCCAGGGGTACAGGCTGGAGTTTCAAGATCTTCCTCCTCACAGATTCTTCAAGTCAGGCTTGCCAGCTTTGCTGGCAGACAGGGCTATCCTACAGGAAGCCATCCAGAAGCTGGTGGAGGCACAGGTCATTGTACCAGTTCCACCCCATTTGCAAAACAAAGGTTACTATTCGAACCTTTTCGTAGTACCGAAACCAGATGGTTCGGTCAGGCCCATTTTGAACGTAAAATCATTACATCCCTTTCTGAGGGAGTTCAAGTTCAAAATGGAGTCTCTGAGGGCGGTGATATCAGGACTTGAAGAGGGGGAATTCCTGGTATCCCTAGATATCAAGTATGCGTACCTCCACATTCCGATTTGGCTGCCGCATCAAGCTTATCTCTGATTCGCACTGTTGGACAGTCATTTTCAATTCCAGGCCCTGCCATTCGGCCTCTCCACAGCACTGAGGGTATTCACCAAGGTGATGGTGGAAATTATGGTTCTCCTCCGCAGACAAGGGGTGAACATAATGCCATATCTGGACGATCAGCTGATAAAGGCATCGTCCAAGGAGAAGCTGTTACAGTCCATTGTTCTCACGACCTCTCTACTCAGGGAACACGGTTGGATCCTGAGCCTTCCAAAATCACATTTGGAGCCGACCAGGAGGTTGTCCTTTCTGGAAATGATCCTCTGCACGGAAGTGCAGAGGGTTTTTCTCCCAGAGGAGAAAGCGTTGGTGATACAAACAATGGTCCGGGATGTTCTGAAGCCAGCCCGGGTGTCGGTTCATCAGTGCATTCGCCTTCCTGGGAAAATCGTGGCCTCATGCTCGGCCCTTCCAACTGGATCTCCTGGACAAGTGGTCAGGATCTCACCTACACATGCACCAAAGAATACGTCTGTCGACACAGGCCAGGATTTCCCTCCTCTGGTGGCTACAGTTACCTTACCTTCTGGAGGACCGCAGGTTCGGGATTCAGGACTGGATCCTTCTAACCACGGATGCAAGTCTCCTGGGCTGGGGCGCAGTCACTCAAGGGTAGACCTTCCAAGGAAGGTGGTCAAGTCTGGAAGCCGGACTACCAATAAACATTCTGGAACTAAGAGCAGTCTACAACGGTCTTCTCCAAGCAGCCCATCTTCTGCGAGATCGGGCCATTCAAGTGCAGTTGGAAAATGTAATGACAGTAGCTTACATAAACTGACAGGGCGGAACGAAGAGCAGAGCTGCAATATCAGAGGTAACAAGAATCATCCCCTGGGCAGAAAAATATGCGTTGGCGCTGTCAGCAATCTTCATTCCGGGAGTAGACAACTGGGAAGCGGACTTCCTCAGCAGACACGATCTCCATCCAGGAGAGTGGGAACTCCATCCGGAGGTGTTCGGGGAGGTAACAGATCTTTGGGGTGTACCTCAAATAGACACGATGGCCTCTCGTTTCAACAAGAAGCTTCAGCAGTATTGTTCCAGCTCAAGGGACCCACAGGCCGTGGCGGTGGACACCCTAGTGACTCTGTGGGTGTTCCAGTCGGTGTACGTGTTTCCTCCACTTCCACTCATTCCAAGAGTTCTAAAACTCATAAGGAAAACAAGAGTTCTGGCAATCCTCATTGCTCCAGACTGGCCAAGACGGGCTTGGTACGCGGATCTTCTGGATCTACTGCTAGAAGAGCCGAGGACTCTTCCTCTTCGGGAGGACCTGCTACAGCAGGGGCCGTTCGCTTATCAAGACTTACCGTGGCTACGTTTGATGGCATGGAGGTTGAATGCCAGATATTAGCTTGGAAGGGCATTCCGAACAAGGTTATTCCTGCCCTGATACAGGCTAGGAAAGGAGTAACGTCAGGGCCGGTGCTATCACTAGGCAGCTTTAGGCAGCTGCCTATGAGCGCCGGCCACTAGAGGGCGGCACAACACGCTGAAGATGAGAAAATGCTGTCTCTACAAACCTGTCGCCCCTCACCTCCGTGATAGCGCCTCACATATTCACTTGAGGACTCAGGCATGTTGCCTGCACCCTTACCACCACCCCCCCTCACCCCCCTCGGGGCCAGGGCACTTTTATTTTCCCTTTGCAGCCACATGCTGCAGTGTGCTCATACAGAAGCCGAGCAATTACCTCCCGACGCTCTGCTGAGTTTGCTTCTGATAATGTCAATTATTACCTTTAAACATAAGCTATTTACTATTACGGACTAAGTACGCTATTTGCGTACTGAGTACCGTAGGGGTACGCACTTAGCGTAACAGACGCTAAGCCGTGGGCGCGACACGTACGCTCACGGTTTCACGCTTCGTACCAAGCACGCTATAGGCGTACCGAGTACCGTACTGCTACGCTATTGGCGTAGCGGACGCTGCGCCGTGAGAGTGAGACACGAGCGGCGCAGACGCTCACAGAATGATACGCAGTAAACCTTATTAATAACACACAGTAAGAATATGCTTATACTCTAAACCTCAGTAGTCAAATACTACAATGATGTAACGCTTAAAACCCTTAACAATGTGTATGCTGTTTGAGCGATTGTGACGCTAAGAAAACCCTTAGTAAGGAGTGAAAACACAAGACCTGGTTTGGATTTAAAAACCACAGCAGCTCTAACACCGCCGTGGATGGTTTAGAGAAAAAGGGAAACACAATACAAGTTATACACTACAAACTAACATAGAAATCTAAACAGAATAACAAAGAATAATACATACAATAGCGAACAATCGCAAACGAGAGCGAACAGAATGAGAACACAATGGGAACAAATGGCGAACAAAATGGATAACAAAATGGCTACAGAGAATAATACATACGTGGGGATGATTCGCATGCGCGACCTGGATCCAGTCCTCAGCATTCAGGGAGAAAGCCTTCAGAGAGAGTGAGTCTGGCCAGGCAATGGTGGTCTTTATATAGCACAACATACATTCACAATACAATGGTACCTTGTATCTCATTGTTCATTGGACACAGGGATGTGTCTCCACATTATAGCAAAGGTCATAGGTGGATTTGAAGAGGTGGGCTGTGTCTTTCCCCAACTGCTCTGGTGGGAGGTATCCTCAGGATTCCCGCCGCATGTGTAATTTTCAGCAAATACAGTTAATGTTCATAAACTACATTTGTACATAACTATACGCAGGAGCGAGCGATCCTTTCCTAACTAGCATCGGAATGTTACTCTTAAAATACCCTACAGCTGGATACTAGACACCACCTTTCAACCTTTGTATGACCCTTCCTATCATGTAAAGAGCAATCTCTCTGTCCAGGAACAGTTTAAACTAAACATACTTGCTGACATTGTCTAGGGGAATATTTACTACAAAACACACTATATGGGTTAAATATGCTACGATCGAGTCGCACGCTAGACGCTTACAAACTCTACCGTAAATGCGCATACAACGCGCGTGATCGCCGGAGCGATCTTACGCAAATTGCGGATATGTGCACGCACGGCAGAGTGTGCGCACGTGCAGCGGGCATGTGCATGAGGGGTTAGTACAAGGCATATGCATCATGATATTTTTCGACTTTGACAGTCCACCCTTTGGCAGTCAACAATAACTGTCACTACCTAAACAATTTAAGCAGAAAAATATATAATACCGTGAAATACCTATATATGATTGGGTGTAGGGAGGAGAGGGTGGGAAATGTATGACCTAGTGGGATAGTAAAAGCATGTATGTATGAAATTCATGTCTGAGGGGTCATGTATCATCGTGCCGTACAAGCTTCGAGGTATTGCGAAGTATACATTGAATCCTTCTTATCCCGTATTAAGGGTCTGTAAGTGGGCTAACAAACTCTACCGAGCTCTTTTCGGCTTTTAGTTCCAACAAATGGGGTGCACATTAGTTGATGATACATGAAGGGGGAAAATATGTGAGTGCTAATATATGTACCTATATTACCTGTCGACTATGTGTGTCACTACCTGAAGATCGTAGAGATGAAGATAAGAAACACGCGTTATAAATGCATTTATATGGTAATGTGTGTAATTGTCCATAGATGTCTTGTTGATGTCTTGTCTGGGTTGCTGTATCTTTGCTGTAAGTGGCAAGCAAAGTTTTTTCAAGTGTCCATAGAAAGTTAAAGTCTCTAAAAGTTCATAAAATGTCTGTGAAAAAGTTCATCAATGGTCTGTATGAATGTGCATCAAAATCTTCTTCGGAGTGGATGTCTTTTTACCTTGGAGAAAAACAAAGGAGAAACGTGTGAAAGAAACGGACCGTGGAATCACATCTTATCACAACATTGTCTCGATTGATGGGTCATAAATTAAACCAGTTGTTGTAACAATGCCCTCGCTCCTTAAACTCATCAATTTGGTACTGCGCTTGCAATTAATTAAAATCCGAACACATCTAAATATCAAACCAATCATTATGACAACTCCTAGGATACATAAGAGAAATTTCCCTACATTAACGATAACATTTTGAGCCCATTCTCCTAAACCTGAGAACCAATGGCGTGGGTTCAACCATGATACCCAGCCGGTCAGTTCATTACTCACAGAAGTAAGGGTAAGGTCGTGCCTCCTTCGGAACTCCCACTTCAATTGCAAGATATCGTCCATCTTTTGATCTATGACCTCGGTTGGGTCATCTGTGCTGTTTGTGATATATGTACAGCACTTCACGCCATACTGAGTTGCTAGGGTGACACAATACCCGCCTGTCACCGCTGTGAGGTAATTGAGAACCATCCTGTGCTGGATCAGTTCCGTTTTGTAAACTTGCAATTCTCTCCCAGTATAGCTGAAGGTGTCATCATACATCTCTGTGATATTGTCTATCAGGTTCGCTAGCGCAGTTATATACCTAAAATTTATAACTCCTCTGGCGGTACGGGTGATATCTAGCGCGAGTAGGAATTGAATCCCGGTGGATTCGTGGATCAAATCAGAGGCTGCGTGCTCTGTCCTATCTATAAGGTGTCTCTTTACAATGTGTTCGTAATGGGTGTGAGTGTAAGGAGCTTGAGCATTGCGGTGAACGTCTTTCATTTTATCATGGGTAATGGTCATTACTTCTGGCAACACTCTTCCAATGTAACACAATCCCTCTGAGTTTGGGGCAAGCCACTTATACGCCTTCCTCCCACATATGAAATATGCATCATCGGGGAGGACATATGGGACAGAATATGACATCACCATATTACAAACCTTCCAGGTGAAAAATCCTATCCCTAACTCTCTCATTTGTCTAGTACACGTATCAGGCTGTATGATATGCGCACAGTATCCTGGTGATACTTCTCCAACTCGCATGATCCTACTTCCTAGAGTGTACCTATACTGAAAATATCTCCCACCGTTGGCTATTTGGCGTATAAGCTCTGAGTCTATGGGCATTCTATCGGCTCTGTGTGAGAATGTCATGGTTTGGTTGTTCCATGTCACTTCCCAATTTCCCGGCTTTCGGGGATTGGAAATGTTAAAACATATTAAGGACCTATCCACATGATATTGGTGGAGCTTCAAACTAGGAGGCTTAGAAATATTAAATTTCTTGTCCACCGGTCTCCCACCCCTTAATTCAAGTATCTCATCTATTGTTAAAGGGTATGGCACTAGTCCTGACTTTCTATGACCTTGAGGTACTTGTGAGCACACCCAGCATTCCGTTTGGTTTAAAACCTTACCCACTAATGAGTGATAGTCACTCAATGGATGATGGTCCATGTTGATATTAAGGCTGGACTGACATCTCTGGATGCACCCGTCCTCAACTATGTTTTCACAATTCCTACAGATACAATTCTCTTCAGCTAATTATCCTTCGCAATGTCTCTTAGTGTCATGACTACCAGATCGTTTTCTGATACTCGCCTTTGCTCGGTGATTGTGTTGCTCTTGGAATTCTACGAATCCATCCTTGTCATCAGAACCCATTCCAGATCCTTTCTCGAGCTCTTTGGTACTCTCACCGAAACAGACTGCTCTGGTCAACAACAGGGTCAACAGGAAAACACGGAATGCAGTCTCTTGGGGGCAAGTCCATCTTGCAGGAGGAGAAAGAAAGAGTGGTAATGGGGGTAGAGAAAATACTTAGAAGGGAAAGAAAATTGTTACGATAATTGTCCTCTAGTTTTGTTGTTCTTCTTGCTCAGATGCCGTCTCAACAGTGCTGCCTCTCAGTCTTCCCAAAACGAACACTCCAGTGATACTATATTCTTTCCGAATCAGCGATCTTTCTGTAAGGAGCATAAATCTTGCATTACCATTTGTTTAACTGTTGTATGACATACCATCCGTAAAACATGAAAGAACAAAAAGAGAGAGAATAATAGAAACAGAGAAAAATTGTCAGATTTCCGTTCACCATCAGGCTGTCACACCAACATGTCCATCGGTATCTCTGCACAGTCTCCCCCACCAGTATTTCCACCCTCTGTGCGTGGCCAGGCACAATGATGCTGGTAAGATATACTGGGGTTGGGTAGACCTCTGAAAAGACTAAGTAGACATGTGACGTTTGAGCTGTAGTTCTGCTGGTGAACGTCAGAGATGAAGAGGAAACATTTAAAGATGAATCACAGGGTTTACCTGGCCGCCCTTGTGTCTACAAGGAATGACCTACCAATTACACCAACTGTACCCTCAGGCTTACTATCAAGGCTAACAATCAACTTCACTGGCTGCAGACTATAGGTGCGGCCCAAAATTTTTCCTATATGATCCCTGATTACAATTACGTGTGTCATAACTTTGCTCGTGTTCTTGTCTAGGAGGTCTGACTTTATGTGTGCTGTTACAGTTGCTGGCATAATGCCCTTCCCTTTTACACAGATAACAAACCCTTGGCTTCCTCCATGTGCCAGGGGCTGAGGGTTTTGGTCGATTTGATGCCTCTTCTAGTGCTTGGATGCTCATCACCATCAACCGCTCTCCCTGTGCTTCCCTGGTTCTTTGGATATTATGGTCATGTTCGATAGCGGACTCTCTTAATGCAGCCACCGAGATACCTCTCCAGTTAGGTTGAGTGGTCTGTACCCTTGTTCTCAACACTTCTTTTAAACCTTCCATTAATACAGACACCGCTACCTCTCTATGATGTACACTTTCCTCAATGTCCGCGATCCCAGTGTATCTAGCCATTTCCTCTAATGCTCGATGGAAATAATCAGAAGCAGTTTCACCTTCTTTTTGTCTAATGGAGAAAAAAAATTTCCACTTGACAACAGTTGGGAAATATACTCATAATTGCAGGTTGATTTGTCGCACATTCTCCTGATTGTATTCCTCAGTGAGAGGTACTTCTGCGTTTAACTTACAATCAGTGATGAATTTCGCAGAGGGTCAATAGTAGAGGGCAAACATGCCCGCAGTACTGTCCGCCAATCTTTGTTAGTGGGTTCGGCGGCGTTACCTAGTACTTTAATGAACCTTTGGCATGCGGCTAGATCTCTCCTGGGATCGGGAAATTCAGACATAATTGTCCTCAATTCTGTCCGGGACCAGGGACAATGCATGGCAATGTCTCTGACGGGAGTGACTCCCTGAGCGTCAGTCTTTCCATTTGGGACTGCAATCACCCTGACAGGATTAAGTTCAACTACACCATCTTGTGTTGACTCTACAATGTGAGGTGCAATTGTCTGTGCATAATGTACAATACCGTACTTACCTGTGGACACGACCTCACCTGACCCTCCGTTAGGGGGCTTTACTACTGCCTTTACCGATTGGGCCGTGCCCATCTGGGTGTCTTCTATGGTGGCTGCTGAAAAAAATTCCGTCATCGTGCTGGGCTCACTTTCTTGCTTGTAATCCTGAGGGAAGTTTAACATGGGGTGCAACTTGCACGGGTTAGAATTTGTACATTTATCAGTTTTACTCCGATCGTCATTAACACATTTATTACGTTTACTCTTATTGTCATTACTACATTTATTAAGTGCACTATTATCATCATATCCCAGTATGCCATTCTCTGTAGCCATTGTCTCTCCAGTTGCCATCAGTTTCCTGCTAGGGTTAGAACCAGCTGTGTAAGCTAATTCCTTCTGTATATCACTCTCTCGTTGCCATAAATGTAAACAGTTTGTGTGTCTGATCCTTTGTTTTTGGGACTTTAACAGACAGATCCTAAGCCTTAGATTATGTAATACCTCTGAGTCAAAACTACCTATCCCAGGAAATGGTGCTTTATCCCCCACAGTAATTCGTGTCCATTCATCACAAAAGGTCTCAGTGTGGGGACCATACTTCCCCCACATTACTAATCGAGCCGACCCTCGGGGTCTGAGCTCTGCAGTCTGAACCCTAACTGCTAAACGTCCCTGTGTTGTGCACTTGGCTTCCATTGTGGACCTTTTTAACACAGAAAAACTTCCTAAAATGCACCAAACACAGTAGTCTACGGTGGAAGTTCTCCAAGCTCTTCCACCAGCTTCTTCTGCTCCGGGTATCCCCGGTCCGCCTTCTAGCAGACTCGTGTAGCCGTTGCAGGCCCTACCTTTATTTTACACAAATCACGCTTGCATGTGCTCACTACAACGCGTATGAGGATAAGATTTACGCACGAATATGCAACCCCATATCATGTTGCGTCAATTGTTTACACATACAACCGTGCGGTCCAATCGTACCACTTATAGACACTTGTTATCTATAAATGGTAGGATCATTGGAGTCTCTTCCGTCTGTGCTCCACAACAGCCGGAGCGTAATACCACGAATACTTTTATCACACTCCGTCGCACGTGTACACCTGGACCGTGCTCGCACGTTTTCACCTAGACCGTGCTTCACCAAGCTTCACCAAGATCACCAAGACCATCAAGCCCACCAAGCGGGATTCAATACACTCATACCTTTTTCAGCCCACACTATCATTCTATAGTTTTCTGATCAGAAAAATCATTTCCTGTTAACTGATAGCTTCCCCCAGAGGTAATACAGAAAAAAAGTGTTTTTAAACGAAATATTGGATACTGATCAATTTGTGCTATTATCGCGTGGCTACCGTATCGTCTAAACTAAAAAAATGCTATCGTGTGATTTGTATTTAGTGGGCGTATCTGTACGCACGTTGCGTAATATACGCCACGTGTGTAGGCCTTTGCGTTGCGTACGCAGTCCCGCACGCTGTCCGGGACACATGTACAAAGGCCAGACACGTCCGCAGTAATATAAATAACACGCTTCTATAAATGTAAACGATATTCAACTATAATCGCTTACCCACACCACACAGTATCTCCTGTATAAGCCTTTATAACTGGGCCAGGCTGCGTGTGTGTTTTACATGTACTCCCTTAAACATTACTTTATATTTTTACCTAAATAGCAACAAATTTCTCAGCACGGGTCAAAATGTATCTAATAATCAATGCTAATGGCAAACAAGAGGGTAGATATGTGAAAATAAGATTTTACTCACCGGTAAATCTATTTCTCGTAGTCCGTAGTGGATGCTGGGGACTCCGTAAGGACCATGGGGAATAGCGGCTCCGCAGGAGACTGGGCACAGCTAAGAAAGAATTAGGACTACCTGGTGTGCACTGGCTCCTCCCACTATGACCCTCCTCCAGACTTCAGTAAGGATACTGTGCCCGGAAGAGCTGACACAATAAGGAAAGGATTTTGAATCCCGGGTAAGACTCATACCAGCCACACCAATCACACCGTATAACTCGTAATATTATACCCAGTTAACAGTATGAACATAACAGAGCCTCTCAACAGATGGCTCAACAGTAACCCTTTTAGTTAACAATAACTATATACAAGTATTGCAGACAGTCCGCACTTGGGACGGGCGCCCAGCATCCACTACGGACTACGAGAAATAGATTTACCGGTGAGTAAAATCTTATTTTCTCTAACGTCCTAGTGGATGCTGGGGACTCCGTAAGGACCATGGGGATTTTACCAAAGCTCCCAAACGGGCGGGAGAGTGCGGATGACTCTGCAGCACCGAATGAGAGAACTCAAGGTCCTCCTCAGCAAGGGTATCAAATTTGTAGAATTTTGCAAACGTGTTTGCCCCTGACCAAGTAGCAGCTCGGCAAAGTTGTAAAGCCGAGACCCCTCGGGCAGCCGCCCAAGAAGAGCCCACTTTCCTCGTGGAATGGGCTTTTACAGATTTAGGCTGCGGCAGGCCAGCCACAGAATGCGCAAGCTGAATTGTGCTACAAATCCAGCGAGCAATAGTCTGCTTTGAAGCAGGAGCACCCATCTTGTTTGGTGCATACAGGATAAATAGCGAGTCAGTCTTCCTGACTCCAGCCGTCCTGGAAACATAAATTTTCAAGGCCCTGACTACGTCCAGTAACTTGGAGTCCTCCAAGTCCCTAGTAGCCGCAGGCACCACGATAGGTTGGTTCAAGTGAAAAGCTGATACCACCTTAGGAAGAAACTGGGGACTAGTCCTCAATTCTGCCCTATCCATATGGAAAATCAAATAGGGGCTTTTGCATGACAAAGCCGCCAATTCTGACACACGCCTGGCCGAAGCCAAGGCCAAAAGCATGACCACTTTCCACGTGAGATATTTTAAATCCACGGTTTTGAGTGGCTCAAACCAATGTGACTTTAGGAAACCCAACACCACGTTGAGGTCCCACGGTGCCACTGGAGGCACAAAAGGAGGCTGAATATGCAGCACTCCCTTGACAAATGTCTGAATTTCAGGCAGTGAAGCCAGTTCCATTTTGGAAGAAAATCGATAGAGCCGAAATCTGGACCTTAATGGAACCCAATTGTAGGCCCATAGTCACCTCTGACTGTAGGAAGTGCAGAAATCGACCTAGCTGAAATTTCTCCTTTGGGGCCTTCCTGGCCTCACAGTACGCAACATATTTCCGCCCTATGCGGTGATAATGGTTAGCGTTCACTTCTTTCCTAGCTTTAAATAGTGTAGGGATAACTTCCTCTGGAATTCCCTTTTCCTTCAGGATCCGGCGTTCAACCGCCATGCCGTGAACGCAGCCGCGGTACGTCTTGAAACAGACAGGCCCCCTGCTGCAGTAGGTCCTGTCTGAGCGGCAGAGGCCATAGGTCCTCTGAGATCATTTCTTGGAGTTCTGGTTACCAAGCTCTTCTTGGCCAACCCGGAACAATGAGTATAGTTCTTACTCCTCTCCTTCTTATTATTCTCATTACCCTGGGTAAGAGAGGCAGAGAAGGGAACACATACACCGACTGGTACACCCATGGTGTTACCAGAGCGTCCACAGCTATCGCCTGAGGGTCCTTGACCTGGCGCAATATCTTTGTAACTTTTAGTTGAGGCGGGACGCCATCATGCCCACCTGTGGCCTTTCCCAACGGTGTACAATCATTTGGAAGACTTCTGGATGAAGTCCCCACTCTCCCGGGTGGAGGTCGTGTCTTCTGAGAAAGTCTGCTTCTCAGTTGTCCACTCCGGGAATGAACACTGCTGACAGTGCTAACACGATTTTCCGCCCATCGGAGAATCCTTGTGGCTTCTGCCATCGCCATCCTGCTTCTTGTGCCGCCCTGTTGTGTACATGAGCGACCGCCGTGATGTTGTCTGACTGGATCAGCACCGGCCGGTGTTGAAGCAGGGGTCTAGCCTGACTTAGGGCATTGTAAATGGCCCTTAGTTCCAGAATATTTATGTGTAGGGAAGTCTCCTGACTTTTCCATAGCCTTGGAAGTTTCTTCCCTGTGTGACTGCCCCCCAGCCTCGAAGGCTGGCATCCGTGGTCACCAGGACCCAGTCCTGTATGCCGAATCTGCGGCCCCCTAGAAGATGAGCACTCTGCAGCCACCACAACAACGACACCCTGGCCCTTGGAGACAGGGTTATCCGCCGATGCATCTGAAGATGCGACCCGGACCACATGTCCAACAGATCCCACTGGAAAATCCTTGAATGGGACCTGGCGAATGGAATTTCTTCGTAAGAAGCTACCATCCTTCCCAGGGCTCGCGTGCATTGATGCACCGACACCTGTATACGTATTAGGAGGTCTCTGTCTAGAGACGACAACTCCTTGGACTTCTCCTCCGGGAGAAACCCTTTTTATCCTGTTCTGTGTCCAGAACCATATTCAGGAACAGTAGACGCGTCGTAGGAACCAGCTGCGACTTTGGAATATTCAGAATTCAGCCGTGCTGTTGTAGCACTTCCCGAGATAGTGCTACTCCGCCGAACAACTGCTCCCTGGACCTCGCCTTTATAAGGAGATCGTCCAAGTACGGGATAATTATTTCGACCATTACCTTGGTAAATACCTCGGTGCCGGGGACAGACCAACGGCAACATCTGGAATTGGTAATGACAATCCTGTACCACAATTTTGAGGTACTCCTGGTGAAAAGGGTAAATAGGGACATGCAGGTAAGCATCCTTGATGTCCAGTGATACCATCCAGGCTTGCAATAATCGCCCTGAGCGATTCCATTTCGAACTTGAACCTTCGTATATAAGTGTTCAAGGCTTTCAATTTTAGAATGGGTCTCACCGAACCGTCTGGTTTCGGTACCACAACATTTTGGAATAGTAACCCCGGCCTTGTTGAAGGAGGGGTACCTAGATTTCACCTGCTGGAAGTGCAGCTTGTGAATTGCCGCCAGTACTACCTTTCTCCGAGGGCAGCAGGCAAGGCTGAGGTGAGGTAACGGCGAGGGGGAGTCGCCTCGAACTCCAGCCTGTATCCCTGTGATACTATTTGCAGAACCTAGGGATCCACCTGTGGGCAAACCCACTGGTCCCTGAAGTTCCCGAGACGCGCCCCTACCGCACCTGTCTCCACCTGTGGAGCCCCAACGTCAAGCGGTGGACTCAGAGGAAGCGGGGGAAGATTTTTGATCCTGGGAACTGGCTGCTGGTGCAGCTTTTTCCTTCTTCCCTTGTCTCTGTGCAGAAAGGAAGCGCCTTTGACCCGCTTGCTTTTCTGAAGCCGAAAGGACTGTACCTGAAAATACGGTGCTTTCTTAGGCTGTGAGGAAACCTGAGGTAAAACATTTTTTCTTCCCAGCTGTTGCTGTGGATACGAGGTCCCAGAGACCATCCCCAACAATTCCTCACCCTTATAAGGCAGAATCTCCATGTGCCTTTTATAGGCAGCATCACCTGTCCACTGCCGGGTTTCTAATACCCTCCTGGCAGAATGGACATTGCATTAATTCTGGATGCCAGCCGGCAAATATCCCTCTGTGCATCCTTTATATATAAGACAACGTCTTTAATATGCTCTATGTTAGCAAACTATTTTCCCTGTCCTAGAGTATTAATATTATCTGACAGGGTATCAGACCACGCTGCAGCAGCACTATTTATGCTGAGGCGATTGCAGGTCTCAGTATATAACCTGAGTGTGTATATACAGACTTCAGGATAGTCTCCTGCTTTTTATCAGCAGGCTCCTTCAAGGTGGCCGTATCCTAAGACGGCAGTGCCACCTTTTTTGACAAACGTGTGAGCGCCTTATCCACCCTAAGGGATATCTCCCAACGTGACCTATCCTCTGGCGGGAAAGGGCACGCCATCAGTAACTTTTTAGAAATTACCAGTTTCTTATTGGGGGAACCCACGCTACTTTACACACTTCATTCATTCATCTGATGGGGGAACAAAACACTGGCTGCTTTTTCTCCCCAAAAATAAAACCCCTTTTATGTGGTACTTGGGTTCATGTCAGAAATGCGTAACACATTTTTTATTGCCGAGATCATGTAACGGATGTTCTTAGTGGATTGTGTATATGTCTCAATCTCGTTGACACTGGAGTCAGACTCCGTGTCGACATCTGTGTCTGCCATCTGAGGTAACGGGCGCTTTTTTGAGCCCCTGATGGCCTTTGAGACGCCTGGGCAGGCGCGGGCTGAGAAGCCGGCTGTCCCACAGCTGTTTTACGTCATCCAGCCTTGTAAGGAGTTGACATTGTCGTTTAATACCTTCCACCTATCCATCCACTCTGGTGTCGGCCCCACAGGGGACGACATCCCATTTATCGGCCTCTGCTCCACCTCCACGTAACCTTCCTCATCCCACATGTCGACACAGCCGTACCGACACACAGCACACACACAGGGAATGCTCTGACTGAGGACAGACCCCACAAAGTCCTTTGGGGAGACAGAGAGAGAGTATGCCAGCACACACCAGAGCGCTATATAATGCAGGGATTAACACTATAACTGAGTGATTTTTCACCCAATAGCTGCTTGTATAACAATATTGCACCTAAATTTTGTGCCCCCCCTCTCTTTTTAACCCTTTGAGCCTGAAAACTACAGGGGAGAGCCTGGGGAGCTGTCTTCCAGGTGCACTGTGAAGAGAAAATGGTGCCAGTGTGCTGAGGGAGATAGCTCCGCCCCTTTTTCGCGGACATTTCTCCCGCTTTTTTATGGATTCTGGCAGGGGTATTTATCACATATATAGCCTCTGGGGCTATATATTGTGATATATTTGCCAGCCAAGGTGTATTTATTGCTTCTCAGGGCGCCCCCCCCCAGCGCCCTGCACCCTCAGTGACCGGAGTGTGAAGTGTGTATGAGGAGCAATGGCGCACAGCTGCAGTGCTGTGCGCTACCTTGGTGAAGACTGATGTCTTCTGCCGCCGATTTTCCGGATTTCTTCTTGCTTCTGGCTCTGTAAGGGGGCCGGCGGTGCGGCTCCGGGACCGAACACCAATGGCCGGTTCCATGCGGTCGATCCCTCTGGAGCTAATGGTGTCCAGTAGCCTAAGAAGCCCAAGCTACCACCAGTTAGGTAGGTTCGCTTCTTCTCCCCTTAGTCCCTCGCTGCAGTGAGTCTGTTGCCAGCAGATCTCACTGTAAAATAAAAAACCTAACATATACTTTCTTTCTAGGAGCTCAGGAGAGCCCCTAGTGTGCATCCAGCTCGGCCGGGCACAGGATTCTAACTGAAGTCTGGAGAAGGGTCATAGTGGGAGGAGCCAGTGCACACCAGGTAGTCCTAATTCTTTCTTAGCTGTGCCCAGTCTCCTGCGGAGCCGCTATTCCCCATGGTCCTTACGGAGTCCCCAGCATCCACTAGGACGTTAGAGAAAATACACAAATGAAAATACAGGTGTGTGCGTGTGCAGTTTGCACCAAACAGAAATTTTACAGATTTAAAAGACCATAGCTTAACGTTCTTACCTTTCGGATCCGGATCCCACCAGCATCCCTACAAACCAAGCGGAGCAGACGCTTATCTAATCAGCACTACTGTATCCCCGACCACCAAACGGCTAACAAGGGATACTACCTTCCCGCCCTTTGCTGATAGATAAAAGTCTGCCTTGTTCTGCTAGGCTGCGGATATGAGGAGGACCGGACGAGCCCTCAATTGATAATGTCAATTATTACCTTTAAACATAAGCTATTTACTATTACGGACTAAGTACGCTATTTGCGTACTGAGTACCGTAGGGGTACGCACTTAGCGTAACAGACGCTAAGCCGTGGGCGCGACGCACGAGCGATGCGTACGCTCACGGTTTCACGCTTCGTACCAAGCACGCTATAGGCGTACCGAGTACCGTACTGCTACGCTATTGGCGTAGCGGACGCTGCGCCGTGAGAGTAGGACACGAGCGGCGCAGACGCTCACAGAATGATACGCAGTAAACCTTATTAATAACACACAGTAAGAATATGCTTATACTCTAAACCTCAGTAGTCAAATACTACAATGATGTAACGCTTAAAACCCTTAACAATGTGTATGCTGTTTGAGCGATTGTGACGCTAAGAAAACCCTTAGTAAGGAGTGAAAACACAAGACCTGGTTTGGATTTAAAAACCACAGCAGCTCTAACACCGCCGTGGATGGTTTAGAGAAAAAGGGAAACACAATACAAGTTATATACTACAAACTAACATAGAAATCTAAACAGAATAACAGAGAACAATACATACAATAGCGAACAATTGCAAACGAGAGCGAACAGAATGAGAACACAATGGGAACAAATGGCGAACAAAATGGATAACAAAATGGCTACAGAGAATAATACATACGTGGGGATGATTCGCATGCGCGACCTGGATCCAGTCCTCAGCATTCAGGGAGAAAGCCTTCAGAGAGAGTGAGTCTGGCCAGGCAATGGTGGTCTTTATATAGCACAACATACATTCACAATACAATGGTACCTTGTATCTCATTGTTCATTGGACACAGGGATGTGTCTCCACATTATAGCAAAGGTCATAGGTGGATTTGAAGAGGTGGGCTGTGTCTTTCCCCAACTGCTCTGGTGGGAGGTATCCTCAGGATTCCCGCCGCATGTGTAATTTACAGCAAATACAGTTAATGTTCATAAACTACATTTGTACATAACTATACGCAGGAGCGAGCGATCCTTTCCTAACTAGCATCGGAATGTTACTCTTAAAATACCCTACAGCTGGATACTAGACACCACCTTTCAACCTTTGTCTGACCCTTCCTATCATGTAAAGAGGAATCTCTCTGTCCAGGAACAGTTTAAACTAAACATACTTGCTGACATTGTCTAGGGGAATATTTACTACAAAACACGCTATATGGGTTAAATATGCTACGATCGAGTCGCACGCTAGACGCTTACAAACTCTATCGTAAATGCGCATACAACGCGCGTGATCGCCGGAGCGATCTTACGCAAATTGCGGATATGTGCACGCACGGCAGAGTGTGCGCACGTGCAGCGGGCATGTGCATGAGGGGTTAGTACAAGGCATATGCATCATGATATTTTTCGACTTTGACACTTTCTGCATGACGTGAGGAGCAGCAGCCCAGCAGGTCTATCAGAAAGCCATACCATACAGGGGAGCACAGACTCAGGTACATTCTGCTGCTGATGAGGGAAAGTGGTTATTTTACTGTGTGGTGGGGGGGGGGTATATTAATGTGTGCAGGGGAGGGGGTGGTATATTAGTGTGTGCAGGGGAGGGGGGTATATTAGTGTGTGCAGGAGAATGGGGGGTGGTATATTAGTGTGTGCAGGGGGGGGGTGGTATATTAATGTGTGCAGGGGAGGGGGGTGGTATATTAGTGTGTGCAGGAGAGGGGGGGTGGTATATTAATGTGTGCAGGGGAGGTGGTGGTATATTAATGTGTGCAGGGGAGGGGGGTGGTATATTAATGTGTGCAGGGGAGGGGGGGTATATTAGTGTGTGCAGGGGGGTGGTATATTAATGTGTGCAGGGGAGGGGGGTGGTATATTAATGTGTGCAGGGGAGGGGGGTGGTATATTAGTGTGTGCATGGGGGGTGGTATATTAATGTGTGCAGGGGAGGGGGGTGGTATATTAGTGTGTGCAGGGGGGTGGTATATTAATGTGTGCAGGGGAGGGGGGTGGTATATTAGTGTGTGCAGGAGAGGGGGTGGTGGTATATTAATGTGTGCAGGGGAGGGGGGTATATTAATGTGTGCAGGGGAGGGGGGGTGGTATATTAATATGTGCAGGGGAGGGGAGTGGTGGCATATTAATGTGTGCAGGGGAGGGGGGGTGGTATATTAGTGTGTGTAGGGGGGTATATAAATGTGTGCAGGGGAGGCGGGGGGGTATATTAGTGTGTGCAGGGGGGGTATATTAATGTGTGCAGGGGAGGCGGGGGGTATATTAGTGTGTGCAGGGGGGGTATATTAATGTGTGCAGGGGAGGGGTGGTGGTATATTAATGTGTGCAGGGGAGGGGTGGTGGTATATTAATGTGTGCAGGGGAGGGGGGGTGGTATATTAATGTGTGCAGGGGAGGGGGGTATATTAATGTGTGCAGGGGAGGGGGGGTGGTATATTAATGTGTGCAGGGGAGGAGGGGACGGTATATTAAAAATTTGTATGGGGGAGTGGCATATTAATGTGTTTTTGTTTTTTAATTAATGCAGTTTCCCACTGCCTATCACCCACTGCCTCTACCCGCCCGTCACCTCTCTCCTGAGACCTTCTCCCTATCACTCACTGACTCTTATACCGCTTATTAGACCAACAGCGCGGGTCGCAGCCGGGAGCCTGACACGGGTGCTACCCGGCTGCCCCCTGCGTCAGCTCCCTTTCCCACTGCACTCACCAACCCGGCATATTGCCAGTGACGCGGCGGGGGTGGCACTTGGAGATCACATGATCTCCAAGCGCCGCCCGCACATTCACTATAAATGGGAAGCCGGGTCGATGCGACCCGGCTCCCGTTTACACTGCACAGTTTGCCGAGTTGAACACGTGTTCAACCCTGCACACCACCCGAGTTGGAATACCGGGTCACTCGACCCGGATTATTCCAACTCGAACCTTTTACACCAGCCAGCAACATGGGTTATGCACGTTCATGTGCAATAATACGAGTTATATGCTGGCGGTGTAAAAGGGGTATTACCCTCACTCCGTCACCTCTCTTATGTTACACTCTTCCTGTTGGCAACTGATTCTCACCATTTCCCCATCACCTCTCTCGTTTGTTACCCAGTGACTCTCACCCTCTCAATGTCACCCTCTGTTTTCACCCTCTGCTTGTCACCTTCCTCCACTCACTGGTCACTGCCTCTCCCTAGCTTCACTCTCTGCCCTTCTCCCACTGCCTCTCCCTGCCGTTACCCTTTCCCCGTCCGCTCTCTCTCCTGTCACCCTCTCCCTGTCACCTACTGACTTTCCTGTCACCCACCGTCTCTAACATTCACCCGATCACCCTCTCTCTCTCTTCACATTTCTGTGGGGTCTATTCATGAAGCAGTGAAAAGTGTGTAGAAGTAAGTCAGTGAAGAAGTTGCCCATGGCAACCAATCAGCTTATATAATTTTATAGAATACACTTTATAAATGTTACCTCAACACTGATTGGTTGCAATAGGCAACTTCTCCACTGTTTACACTGCATCATGAATAGACCCCTATGAAACATAGTAAAGAGACATGTCAAGCAGACATACAGCTGTCCCTCCTCAGCTTAAAGGCTAATTGTGGCAAATGCAACTTGTTTTCTGCAATAAGCGTGCCTGCGGGTGTGCATGAATGCGCTATCATTAGGATCGCATGGTGTGTACACTCCTGCGAGTGGGACGCAGATTGCCGTGGCTAGTCATCAGCGCAATGTGGCTGCTTGTGGTAGGATGAGAGTGGCCACATCTGTATTTGTAGGAGGGCGCAAAATGTATAGTTTGCAGGAGGACGCTGATCACCCTAGCACCGGCCCTTCCTGCAACCCCCACATCATGCCTGCACCCCTGCCCTGCAAATTGTGGACTCGGGCATGATGCCCGCACCCCTTCTCCCCCGCAATTGTGGACTCTGTAATGATGCCCGCACACCGACTACTATATACATGATGTATATTATATCTATATCCCACGGAAACCCTTCCACACAAATCCTGCGTTTGCCCCTGGATGCCCACACAACCCATCCCCCCATAATTGTGGAGACGGGCATGATACCCGCACAACATACACACCACCCATGCACAAATTGCGGACTCGGGCATGATGCCTGCACCGCCCCCCCCCCCCTCCCCCCCCCACGATTGCGGACCCGGGCTTGATTCTCTCCCCCACCCCCCTGCGAATTGCGTTCTCGGGCATGATGTCCGATCGCCACTAAACCTCCGCCCCCTGATTGCAGACTCCAGCTTGTTGCCCGCAACACCCTCACGATTGCAGAGTCGGGGGCATGTAGCACACACCACCAAATCCGCCCCCCACACCCCGGCGCGACTGTAGATTCTGGGATGTTTCAGTCTCCCCCCTCCCCTGGATGGCAGACTCAGGTACCCCTCCCTCGCGATTGCAGACTCCCACATGTTTCCCGCAAACACCCCCCTCCCCAAACCGCGATTGTAGAATCAGGCATGTTGCTCACAACCCTCCCTTCTATTGCAGACTCAGTGATGTTTCCTTTTCCTTCCCTCGCGATTGCAAACTCCCGCTTGTTGCCCGCACCCCCCCTCCCAACATACTGCGATTGTAGAATTGGGCATGTTGCCCGCAAAACACAAATCCCCCCCCCCTATTGCAGACTCCGTTATGTCCCCCCCCCCTTCCCTCGCGATTGCAAATTCCTGCCTGTTGCCTGCAGCCCCCGCCCAAGCGATTGCAGAATCGGGCATAGTGTCCGCACCTCGCCCATTTGCAGACTCTGGCATGTTGTCCGCATCCTCTTCCCCCCCACACACACCTTGCGATTTCAGTCTCAGGCGTGTTTTTGACTACCACCCCTTCAGCGATTGCAAACTCCCGCATGTTGCCTGCTAGCCCCCACCCCCACAATTGCAGACTCCTGCATGTACGGCATCCACCATGTACCACTGTGTAAGCATGCAAAGGGGGGGGGGGGGGGGAGCAGGCTAAAGTTTGCCTATGGTGTCAAGAAACTTTGCACCGCCCTGAGTAACGTCTAAACATTACCATGGCATTTGGAAAAAATATGTATCTTGGTGTGAATACAAGAAGTTTCCTACGGTGGAGTTTCAACTGGGACGGGTTCTCCTCTTCCTGCAAGCAGGTGTGTATATGGGCCTGAGGTTGGGATCCGTAAAGGTCCAGATTTCAGCCCTATCCATTTTCTTCCAGAAACAGTTGGCTTTCCTTCCTGAGGTTCAGACTTTTCTGAAAGGGGTTCTGCACATCCAGCCTCCCTTTGTGCCGCCTACGGTGCCCTGGTATCTTAACGTGGTGTTGCAGTTTCTCCAATCGGATTGGTTTGAACCTCTGCCGGAGGTTGAGGTCAAGTTTCTCACGTGGAAGGCTGTCACTTTGTTGGCCTTAGCTTCTGCTAGACATGTGTCGGAGTTGGGGGCTTTATCTTGTAAGAGCCCCTACTTGATCTTCCATGAAGGTAGAGCTGAGCTCCGGACACGTCAGCAGTTTCTTCCAAAGGTTGTGTCGGCATTTCATATCAACCAACCTATTGTGGTGCCAGTGGCTACTGACTCTTCAAGCTCATCAAAGTCCTTGGATGTTGTAAGGGCTCTGAAAATTTATGTGAAGAGGACTGCTCATCACAGAAATTTGGACTCTCTGTTCGTCCTGTATGATCCCAAGAAACTTGGGTGTCCTGCTTCTAAGCAGACAATATCTCGCTGGATCAGGTTCACTATCCAGCATACGTATTCTACAGCAGGATTGCCGTGTCCTACGTCTGTTAAGGCCCACTCTACGTGTAAGGTGGTTTCTTCCTGAGCGGTTGCCCGGGGTGTCTCAGCTTTACAGCTTTGCCGATCGGCTACTTGGTCTGGGTCGAACACATTTGGAAAATTCTACAAGTTCGATACTTTGGCCTCTGAGGACCTGAAGTTTGATCAATCAGTTCTGCAGGAGCCTCCGCGCTCTCCCTCCCATTCTGGGAGCTTTGGTACATCCCCATGTTACTAATATGGACCCCAGCATCCTCTAGGACGTAAGAGAAAATAGGATTTTTATTACCTCCCGGTAAATCCTTTTCTCGTAGTCCGTAGAGCAGGCATTCCCAACCACGGTCCTCAAGGCACACCAACAGTGCAGGTTTTAGTGATATCCAGACTTCAGCACAGGTGACTTAATTAGTAGCTCAGTTATTTTGATTTAACCATCTGTGCTGCAGCCTGGATATCACTAAAACCTGCACTGTTGGTGTGCCTTGAGGACCGTGGTTGGGAATGCCTGCCGTAGAGGATGCTGGGCGCTCGCCCAGCACTTCGTGATCCTGCAGTGGTTACTTAGTTCAGTACTGCTTAGTTCTTAGTTACGTACTGTTTTGTTACTTGGTAAGTAATCTTGTTCAGCCGTTGCTGATGTTTCAAGCTAGTTAGCTTGGTTTGCCTTGTGTGTGAGCTGGTGTGAATCTCGCCACTATCTGTGTAAAATCCTCTCTAAGTTGTCCGTCTCCTCGGGCACAGTTACCAGACTGAGACTGGTAGGAGGAACATAGAGGGAGGAGCCAGCCCACACTCTCAAACTCTTAAAGTGCCAATGGCTCCTAGTGGACCCGTCTATACCCCATGGTACTAATGTGGACCCCAGCATCCTCTACGGACTACGAGAAAAGGATTTACCGGTAGGTAATTAAAATCCTATTTTTGCAGTGTTTGGAAGCAAATGGTTGATTGTCATTTGCTCTCATCCATTAGCAGATTTTCATTCCAGACAGCCAGATAATTGTATAGTGTATGCCCAGCTTAACTCAAGTGTCATAATTAGCACCACTTCTCGATCATTTAACAACAACAGGCATGGTCTTCTCACACGCGACCACGCCGCCCCACTGTGTCCCCCAGTTTTTGATGAGAAGATCCGTTCTGCAGATGTGCATAGTATAATATTTAAACATTTTCAAAAATACATTTTAAACTAAATGAAAAAAAAAAAAAAATCAATCAATGTTATGAACGGTTTTAAAGGGAAAATCCATACTTGACTACCTGACCCTCTCCATGAGGGAGAAAATGCTCTGTTCCTGGACTTTCCTGGTAATGTATGATTGCCATCACCTGTGGTGAAACACCTTTCTTATCAATTAACTAGCTCACCACAGGTGATGACAATCATACATTACCAGGAAAGTCCAGGAACAGAGCATTTTCTCCCTTATGGAGAGGGTCAGGTAGGCAAGTATGGGAAAATCGTCAGTTAAGTGGTTAAAATGTGCTGGTCAGTAATGACTACACCTCAACATCTGTGAGATCTTGAAAACATGCAATGATGACTGGAGTTGTGAAACACTGTTTAACACAAAATGTGTTGGAGTTGTTCTTGTTCACTCCAAACCAGCTTGATGGGGTTGATGGTGTCTATGTCAGAGGTTCCCAAACGCGGTCCTCAAGGCACACCAATAGTCCTATTTTTAAATGTATCCATGCTTGGCCACAGGTGACTTAATTAGCACCTTAGTCAATTTGATTTAACCATCTGTGCTGAGCCATGGATATACCTAAAACCTTAACTGTTGGGGTGTCTTGAGGACCGCGTTTGGGAACCTCTGGTCTATGTACTAATCTTTGCAGAGAGATAAAGTGGGCGGAGATAAAGTACCAGCCAATCAGCTCCTAACTGTCGTTAAACAGCTGGGTTTGAAAAATGACATTAGGAGCTGATTGGTTGGTAATTTATCTCTGTCCACTTTCTATCTCCAAGGCACTGGCCATACATCTAAAGTAGTGGTTCTCAAACACGGTCCTCAAGGCACCCCAATGTCCAGGTTTTAGGTATATCCATCAGTCAGCACAGATAGTTAAATCAAATCAACTAAGGAGCTAATTAAGTCACCTGTGGCCAAGCATGTTTAAACTTGAATCTGGACCGTTTGGGTGCCTTGAGGACCGCCTTTGAGAACCTCTGACCTAAACATTTATTGTCCAATCTGGCTAGTTGGAATGAAAATCTGGTAATGCATGGGAGCAAATGACAATTGACCATTTGCTCCGAAAAGCCATAAAAATTACAAAAAATGGGCGTTCAGTCAAATTGATTAAATGAAATGGATTTAACCAATTTGTCTGACCATTTCTGTCTGTTTTTCAGTGTTTGGGAGCAAATGCTTAATTGTCATTTACTCCATCCATGACCTTTTCCTCAAGGGTATACTATATATCAGAGGAGTGGTTTGGCTGAACACTTGGGCAACTAGGCATAGACCAGGGGTATTGTATGACCATGGAAAATGCTTTCGTAGCCCAGTTGGTTCAGGGTGCCAGTCACTCTGTGCAAGTTGCTAATTTGGGATCCAGCAAAAAAGTCCCAGACCATAACGCTTCTCCTGCCATGTTTAACAGTTGGTGTCACAGGGATTATTCGCTTCTAAAACCCACTGTTTCCAAACTGATTACTACACTGTGGAACAATCTAGCAGACATGGAAGATTTACTAGCATAAAATTATAATTATCATAATTATTAAACCTATCCCAAATTGCTAGTATACACAAACCACCTTCTGCCAATTTGATTACGTAGTTTAGATTTTTAAGTTCAACAGTCTGTTATGGAAAGAGTGGAGTCCTTTTTCATACTACACCTTGCTAGTATTTTGATTTAATAGGAAACTAGAACATGAATAGGACGTGAATGTGAAGCAAGCTGCTGCCTGGCCACAGCTGTAGTTATCGGATTCCATTCCCCCCTGTTTATAGCTAAACTGAGAGTTTTCTGACCTGCCCTGTAAGCAGTATGTGAGTAGGGTGTGGGGCTGCAGGATACACCCCTCTCCATATAAATAACAGTTCTGTATCTCCAGCCCAGGGACTGCTCCTGCTCTGTGAGTTGTATAGCATTTAGTACATTTGGGATCTAACAGGTAATTAACGATTTGTTTTTGTGCGAATTATTGTTTTTTTTTGGCAAGAACTCCCAGTCCAGTATTCTCCATATTACTGAGCTGACGAGAGAGCGCTAACCTCGCACCCGGTTATACGTGTAATAGGCTGAGGCTACTCGCACTGTCATAAATAATGTTACTCACTTCCCCAGCAAGCTAACCCATAAACAAAACGCACTAACCGCGGTTATACATTCGTGTAGAACTACAAGTTCACGCATGCCCTGCTAGTCTCTTTACAATAAATAGTATCGCAAAAACATGCTGTCCTGTCTTCTGGCATACTGTTAAATGCTACAAGCCAGCAGTGAAAGTGTCACTATCCTTCACGCTAAGGTGATTCCGACAGCGAGATTTCGGGAATTGGGTAAAACCCGGAACGCCGGAACGGAACGGCTCCCAGCAGCAAGCTCTGCTACTCTGGAGCTTGTAGTGCGCGTTCCCCAGAAAGGGGTAGGCAGTGCAGTGGCAGAGAGTCTGCTGCATACAGCCGGTTCAGCGTTTCGCGGTCTGCACCGTTCCGAATCCTGTGTCATCGCTGCAGCAGTGGTTAGGGTTTGGCTCCTTTCTTTCATACGTGTTTTTTTTGTATTTTTTTCCCTTTTTACTTTTTGAACCACAGCAGGTAGAATGCTATAGATTCCCTTTAGAAGGAGGGTATAATCAGATCCAAGGAATAGCAGCATGGCACTGTACATACAGTACAGCTGGTACCTGATGCATCATATGCAAAGTCCCTTACCAGTGTATTTATCAACATTGAGAATTTAACAATATTTTCCATTTATACCATGTTTATAAGTTATGTAGGTAATGTTACTAATTTACACTTTGGGCATGCATGTACTCATATACAGGTCACATGAAGCGACCTGTGTGTCATAAAATGTATCTGACCTAATTCTAGCTTTAATACTTTTTATTTTTTTAATTGTAAAGAACTAAATAAAACGAATTGTTTGAACAATCTAAAAGAGAGGAGGTAGAGGACTGCTGCGCCTCAGAGAGCTGCAGTGGGGACGCCAACGGATGATCACTCAATCACCCTGGAACAATAATGCACAAGAAAATGAGGAGTCCCTTCTGCGCTCATCCAACAACAATAAACAGTAATGCAGTGAATTGTGAGTTCTTAATTGATCAGTCTATGACTCAAATACAGTCTCTTTTTCAGTTCTTGTTCAAAGCGGAAGTGCTGGGTGTAGGGAGACTCAATGCGTACCGTACTCACAAGGAGTCGTGGTGTGTCCCACGTATATGGGTATCTTTGGTATCTTGATTCTTCTTTCTCTTTTCCGAGGTGGAGGGTTCTTATCCTCGTCGTTGGAAAAAAGAAAAATGGGACAAAAGAGCAACTGATGGTGTAGTATGTTCGTGCAAGCAGGAGATCACTGGATATGGATAGGTGATGGGGTGATGGGGTATCATCAAAGTGACTCTAAGGGTGGTGATCCGGAATTTTCGTCCTTTCTATACGTAATGATATAGAAGTGGAGGTGCTCGGAATGAGTGGTGTTTTAACTAGAGATGAGCGCCGGAAATTTTTCGGGTTTTGTGTTTTGGTTTTGGGTTCGGTTCCGCGGCCGTGTTTTGGGTTCGACCGCGTTTTGGCAAAACCTCACCGAATTTTTTTTGTCGGATTCGGGTGTGTTTTGGATTCGGGTGTTTTTTTCAAAAAACCCTAAAAAACAGCTTAAATCATAGAATTTGGGGGTAATTTTGATCCCAAAGTATTATTAACCTCAAAAAACATAATTTACACTCATTTTCAGCCTATTCTGAACACATCACACCTCACAATATTATTTTTAGTCCTAAAATTTGCACCGAGGTCGCTGTGTGAGTAAGATAAGCGACCCTAGTGGCCGACACAAACACCGGGCCCATCTAGGAGTGGCACTGCAGTGTCACGCAGGATGTCCCTTCCAAAAAACCCTCCCCAAACAGCACATGACGCAAAGAAAAAAAGAGGCGCAATGAGGTAGCTGTGTGAGTAAGATTAGCGACCCTAGTGGCCGACACAAACACCGGGCCCATCTAGGAGTGGCACTGCAGTGTCACGCAGGATGTCCCTTCCAAAAAACCCTCCCCAAACAGCACATGACGCAAAGAAAAAAAGAGGCGCAATGAGGTAGCTGACTGTGTGAGAAAGATAAGCGACCCTAGTGGCCGACACAAACACCGGGCCCATCTAGGAGTGGCACTGCAGTGTCACGCAGGATGTCCCTTCCAAAAAACCCTCCCCAAACAGCACATGACGCAAAGAAAAAAAGAGGCGCAATGAGGTAGCTGACTGTGTGAGAAAGATAAGCGACCCTAGTGGCCGACACAAACACCGGGCCCATCTAGGAGTGGCACTGCAGTGTCACGCAGGATGTCCCTTCCAAAAAACCCTCCCCAAACAGCACATGACGCAAAGAAAAAAAGAGGCGCAATGAGGTAGCTGACTGTGTGAGAAAGATAAGCGACCCTAGTGGCCGACACAAACACCGGGCCCATCTAGGAGTGGCACTGCAGTGTCACGCAGGATGTCCCTTCCAAAAAACCCTCCCCAAACAGCACATGACGCAAAGAAAAAAAGAGGCGCAATGAGGTAGCTGTGTGAGAAAGATAAGCGACCCTAGTGGCCGACACAAACACCGGGCCCATCTAGGAGTGGCACTGCAGTGTCACGCAGGATGTCCCTTCCAAAAAACCCTCCCCAAACAGCACATGACGCAAAGAAAAAAAGAGGCGCAATGAGGTAGCTGTGTGAGTAAGATTAGCGACCCTAGTGGCCGACACAAACACCGGGCCCATCTAGGAGTGGCACTGCAGTGTCACGCAGGATGGCCCTTCCAAAAAACCCTCCCCAAACAGCACATGACGCAAAGAAAAAAAGAGGCGCAATGAGGTAGCTGACTGTGTGAGTAAGATTAGCGACCCTAGTGGCCGACACAAACACCGGGCACATCTAGGAGTGGCACTGCAGTGTCACGCAGGATGTCCCTTCCAAAAAACCCTCCCCAAACAGCACATGACGCAAAGAAAAAAAGAGGCGCAATGAGGTAGCTGTGTGAGTAAGATTAGCGACCCTAGTGGCCGACACAAACACCGGGCCCATCTAGGAGTGGCACTGCAGTGTCACGCAGGATGTCCCTTCCAAAAAACCCTCCCCAATCAGCACATGATGCAAAGAAAAAGAAAAGAAAAAAGAGGTGCAAGATGGAATTATCCTTGGGCCCTCCCACCCACCCTTATGTTGTATAAACAAAACAGGACATGCACACTTTAACCAACCCATCATTTCAGTGACAGGGTCTGCCACACGACTGTGACTGATATGACGGGTTGGTTTGGACCCCCCCCAAAAAAGAAGCAATTAATCTCTCCTTGCACAAACTGGCTCTACAGAGGCAAGATGTCCACCTCATCTTCACCCTCCGATATATCACCGTGTACATCCCCCTCCTCACAGATTATCAATTCGTCCCCACTGGAATCCACCATCTCAGCTCCCTGTGTACTTTGTGGAGGCAATTGCTGCTGGTCAATGTCTCCGCGGAGGAATTGATTATAATTCATTTTAATGAACATCATCTTCTCCACATTTTCTGGATGTAACCTCGTACGCCGATTGCTGACAAGGTGAGCGGCGGCACTAAACACTCTTTCGGAGTACACACTTGTGGGAGGGCAACTTAGGTAGAATAAAGCCAGTTTGTGCAAGGGCCTCCAAATTGCCCCTTTTTCCTGCCAGTATAAGTACGGACTGTGTGACGTGCCTACTTGGATGCGGTCACTCATATAATCCTCCACCATTCTATCAATGTTGAGAGAATCATATGCAGTGACAGTAGACGACATGTCCGTAATCGTTGTCAGGTCCTTCAGTCCGGACCAGATGTCAGCATCAGCAGTCGCTCCAGACTGCCCTGCATCACCGCCAGCGGGTGGGCTCGGAATTCTGAGCCTTTTCCTCGCACCCCCAGTTGCGGGAGAATGTGAAGGAGGAGATGTTGACAGGTCGCGTTCCGCTTGACTTGACAATTTTGTCACCAGCAGGTCTTTCAACCCCAGCAGACCTGTGTCTGCCGGAAAGAGAGATCCAAGGTAGGCTTTAAATCTAGGATCGAGCACGGTGGCCAAAATGTAGTGCTCTGATTTCAACAGATTGACCACCCGTGATTCCTTGTTAAGCGAATTAAGGGCTGCATCCACAAGTCCCACATGCCTAGCGGAATCGCTCCGTGTTAGCTCCTTCTTCAATGCCTCCAGCTTCTTCTGCAAAAGCCTGATGAGGGGAATGACCTGACTCAGGCTGGCAGTGTCTGAACTGACTTCACGTGTGGCAAGTTCAAAGGGCATCAGAACCTTGCACAACGTTGAAATCATTCTCCACTGCACTTGAGACAGGTGCATTCCATCTCCTATATCGTGCTCAATTGTATAGGCTTGAATGGCCTTTTGCTGCTCCTCCAACCTCTGAAGCATATAGAGGGTTGAATTCCACCTCGTTACCACTTCTTGCTTCAGATGATGGCAGGGCAGGTTCAGTAGTTTTTGGTGGTGCTCCAGTCTTCTGTACGTGGTGCCTGTACGCCGAAAGTGTCCCGCAATTTTTCTGGCCACCGACAGCATCTCTTGCACGCCCCTGTCGTTTTTTAAAAAATTCTGCACCACCCAATTCAAGGTATGTGCAAAACATGGGACGTGCTGGAATTTGCCCATATTTAATGCACACACAATATTGCTGGCGTTGTCCGATGCCACAAATCCACAGGAGAGTCCAATTGGGGTAAGCCATTCCGCGATGATCTTCCTCAGTTGCCGTAAGAGGTTTTCAGCTGTGTGCGTATTCTGGAAAGCGGTGATACAAAGCGTAGCCTGCCTAGGAAAGAGTTGGCGTTTGCGAGATGCTGCTACTGGTGCCGCCGCTGCTGTTCTTGCGGCGGGAGTCCATACATCTACCCAGTGGGCTGTCACAGTCATATAGTCCTGACCCTGCCCTGCTCCACTTGTCCACATGTCCGTGGTTAAGTGGACATTGGGTACAACTGCATTTTTTAGGACACTGGTGAGTCTTTTTCTGACGTCCGTGTACATTCTCGGTATCGCCTGCCTAGAGAAGTGGAACCTAGATGGTATTTGGTAACGGGGGCACACTGCCTCAATAAATTGTCTAGTTCCCTGTGAACTAACGGCGGATACCGGACGCACGTCTAACACCAACATAGTTGTCAAGGACTCAGTTATCCGCTTTGCAGTAGGATGACTGCTGTGATATTTCATCTTCCTCGCAAAGGACTGTTGAACAGTCAATTGCTTACTGGAAGTAGTACAAGTGGGCTTACGACTTCCCCTCTGGGATGACCATCGACTCCCAGCGGCAACAACAGCAGCGCCAGCAGCAGTAGGCGTTACACGCAAGGATGCATCGGAGGAATCCCAGGCAGGAGAGGACTCGTCAGACTTGCCAGTGACATGGCCTGCAGGACTATTGGCATTCCTGGGGAAGGAGGAAATTGACACTGAGGGAGTTGGTGGGGTGGTTTGCGTGAGCTTGGTTACAAGAGGAAGGGATTTACTGGTCAGTGGACTGCTTCCGCTGTCACCCAAAGTTTTTGAACTTGTCACTGACTTATTATGAATGCGCTGCAGGTGACGTATAAGGGAGGATGTTCCGAGGTGGTTAACGTCCTTACCCCTACTTATTACAGCTTGACAAAGGGAACACACGGCTTGACACCTGTTGTCCGCATTTCTGGTGAAATACCTCCACACCGAAGAGCTGATTTTTTTGGTATTTTCACCTGGCATGTCAACGGCCATATTCCTCCCACGGACAACAGGTGTCTCCCCGGGTGCCTGACTTAAACAAACCACCTCACCATCAGAATCCTCCTGGTCAATTTCCTCCCCAGCGCCAGCAACACCCATATCCTCCTCATCCTGGTGTACTTCAACACTGACATCTTCAATCTGACTATCAGGAACTGGACTGCGGGTGCTCCTTCCAGCACTTGCAGGGGGCATGCAAATAGTGGAAGGCGCATGCTCTTCACGTCCAGTGTTGGGAAGGTCAGGCATCGCAAACGACACAATTGGACTCTCCTTGTGGATTTGGGATTTCAAAGAACGCACAGTTCTTTGCGGTGCTTTTGCCAGCTTGAGTCTTTTCAGTTTTCTAGCGAGAGGCTGAGTGCTTCCATCCTCATGTGAAGCTGAACCACTAGCCATGAACATAGGCCAGGGCCTCAGCCGTTCCTTGCCACTCCGTGTGGTAAATGGCATATTGGCAAGTTTACGCTTCTCCTCCGACAATTTTATTTTAGGTTTTGGAGTCCTTTTTTTTCTGATATTTGGTGTTTTGGATTTGACATGCTCTGTACTATGACATTGGGCATCGGCCTTGGCAGACGACGTTGCTGGCATTTCATCGTCTCGGCCATGACTAGTGGCAGCAGCTTCAGCACGAGGTGGAAGTGGATCTTGATCTTTCCCTAATTTTGGAACCTCAACTTTTTTGTTCTCCATATTTTATAGGCAGAACTAAAAGGCACCTCAGGTAAACAATGGAGATGGATGGATTGGATACTAGTATACAATTATGGACGGACTGCCACGGTTAGGTGGTATAAAAAAACCACGGTTAGGTGGTATATATTATAATAATAATACAATTATGGATGGACGGACTGCCTGCCGACTGCCGACACAGAGGTAGCCACAGCCGTGAACTACCGCACTGTACACTGGTTGATAAAGAGATAGTAGTATACTCGTAACAACTAGTATGACACTATGACGACGGTATAAAGAATGAAAAAAAAACCACGGTTAGGTGGTATATATTATAATAATAATACAATTATGGATGGACGGACTGCCTGCCGACTGCCGACACAGAGGTAGCCACAGCCGTGAACTACCGCACTGTACACTGGTTGATAAAGAGATAGTAGTATACTCGTAACAACTAGTATGACACTATGACGACGGTATAAAGAAAGAAAAAAAAATACCACAGTTAGGTGGTATATATTATAATAATAATACAATTATGGATGGACGGACTGCCTGCCGACTGCCGACACAGAGGTAGCCACAGCCGTGAACTACCGCACTGTACACTGGTTGATAAAGAGATAGTAGTATACTCGTAACAACTAGTATGACACTATGACGACGGTATAAAGAATGAAAAAAAAACCACGGTTAGGTGGTATATATTATAATAATAATACAATTATGGATGGACGGACTGCCTGCCGACTGCCGACACAGAGGTAGCCACAGCCGTGAACTACCGCACTGTACACTGGTTGATAAAGAGATAGTAGTATACTCGTAACAACTAGTATGACACTATGACGACGGTATAAAGAATGAAAAAAAAACCACGGTTAGGTGGTATATATTATAATAATAATACAATTATGGATGGACGGACTGCCTGCCGACTGCCGACACAGAGGTAGCCACAGCCGTGAACTACCGCACTGTACACTGGTTGATAAAGAGATAGTAGTATACTCGTAACAACTAGTATGACACTATGACGACGGTATAAAGAATGAAAAAAAAACCACGGTTAGGTGGTATATATTATAATAATAATACAATTATGGATGGACGGACTGCCTGCCGACTGCCGACACAGAGGTAGCCACAGCCGTGAACTACCGCACTGTACACTGGTTGATAAAGAGATAGTAGTATACTCGTAACAACTAGTATGACACTATGACGACGGTATAAAGAAAGAAAAAAAAATACCACAGTTAGGTGGTATATATTATAATAATAATACAATTATGGATGGACGGACTGCCTGCCGACTGCCGACACAGAGGTAGCCACAGCCGTGAACTACCGCACTGTACACTGGTTGATAAAGAGATAGTAGTATACTCGTAACAACTAGTATGACACTATGACGACGGTATAAAGAATGAAAAAAAAACCACGGTTAGGTGGTATATATTATAATAATAATACAATTATGGATGGACGGACTGCCTGCCGACTGCCGACACAGAGGTAGCCACAGCCGTGAACTACCGCACTGTACACTGGTTGATAAAGAGATAGTAGTATACTCGTAACAACTAGTATGACACTATGACGACGGTATAAAGAATGAAAAAAAAAACACGGTTAGGTGGTATATATTATAATAATAATACAATTATGGATGGACGGACTGCCTGCCGACTGCCGACACAGAGGTAGCCACAGCCGTGAACTACCGCACTGTACACTGGTTGATAAAGAGATAGTAGTATACTCGTAACAACTAGTATGACACTATGACGACGGTATAAAGAATGAAAAAAAAACCACGGTTAGGTGGTATATATTATAATAATAATACAATTATGGATGGACGGACTGCCTGCCGACTGCTGACACAGAGGTAGCCACAGCCGTGAACTACCGCACTGTACACTGGTTGATAAAGAGATAGTAGTATACTCGTAACAACTAGTATGACACTATGACGGTATAAAGAATGAAAAAAAAACCACGGTTAGGTGGTATATATTATAATAATAATACAATTATGGATGGACGGACTGCCTGCCGACTGCCGACACAGAGGTAGCCACAGCCGTGAACTACCGCACTGTACACTGGTTGATAAAGAGATAGTAGTATACTCGTAACAACTAGTATGACACTATGACGACGGTATAAAGAAAGAAAAAAAAATACCACGGTTAGGTGGTATATATTGTAATACAATTATGGATGGACGGACTGCCTGCCGAGTTCCGACTGCCGACACAGAGGTAGCCACAGCCGTGAACTACCGCACTGTACTGTGTCTGCTGCTAATATAGACTGGTTGATAAAGAGATAGTATACAATACATACAACAATATACTACTATACTGGTGGTCAGGCACTGGTCACCACTAGTCACACTGGCAGTGGCACTCCTGCAGCAAAAGTGTGCACTGTTTAATTTTAAATTAATATAATATTATGTACTCCTGGGGGCTCCTGCTATAACAACCTGCAGTGCTCCCCAGTCTCCCCCACAATTATTATAAGCTTTGCCTTTTATACATTGATGTGCAGCACACTGGGCTGAGCTGAGTGCACACAGACTGAGTCACACTGTGTGACTGGCTGCTGCTGTGTATCGTTTTTTTTCAGGCAGAGAACGGATATAGCAGAGAACGGATATATTATATTAAAATAAATAAAAGTTAACTAACAACAACTGCACTGGTCACTGTGGTAAACTCTGTCTGACTCTGCACAATCTCTCTCTCTCTTCTAATCTAATTTCTAATGGAGAGGACGCCAGCCACGTCCTCTCCCTATCAATCTCAATGCACGTGTGAAAATGGCGGCGACGCGCGGCTCCTTATATAGAATCCGAGTCTCGCGAGAATCCGACAGCGTCATGATGACGTTCGGGCGCGCTCGGGTTAACCGAGCAAGGCGGGAGGATCCGAGTCTGCTCGGACCCGTGAAAAAAACATGAAGTTCGTGCGGGTTCGGTTTCAGAGAAACCGAACCCGCTCATCTCTACTATTTACTAAGCCTTGGATGGAGATAAAGTGGACGGAGATAAAGTATCCGCCAACTAGCTCCTAGCTGTCATTTTTCAAACCCAGCCTGTGGCATGACAGTTAGGAGCTGATTGGCTGGTACTTTATCTCCATCCAAGGCTTAGTAAATAGACCCCATTATCCGGAGTTAAACTGAACATCATGCTATTCTAAAACTATACTGATTTTACAGATTCCAGTTCTGGGCAGCAATTTCCAGTACAAAGACCTGCAATTTTAGAGGGATGCAGTTAATTTGCCGACAGTCGGGATCCCGGCGGTTGGGATCCCGACACCGGAATCCCGACTGCTGACAATACCAGCAGCCAGAATCCCACCTCACAAGGGTTATTCCCACTCGTGGGTGTCCACAACACCCATAGAGTGGGATTAGAATCTGAGGCAAGCGCAGTGAGCTCACAAGGGGACTCTTTGCACTTGCTCCGCTGCCGGCATACTGACGACCAGGATTCCGTTATCTGTATGCTGATAGCCGGCATCCCGACCAGCGATAATTCACACTGAACCCAGTATGCAACATCAGCAAGGTACAAAACAACACTGGAATGAAAAGTTTGGGCTGTCAAAAACCAGTGCAGCTATAAACAACTTGTATGGTCACTTTCACCCTTATGTGTATATTGAGGTTTATTCATGTAAAAAACTAAAACTGAATTGTTACTTATCATCACTGTGCATCACATTGGTTCAATGCGATATATAGCTTTGATAAGTAGCAATTCAGGTATACATATCTTTCCTCCACCGATACAATGTGATATCCAGGTCTCCAGCGGTGCCATCTTCCCCTGCGGTCTCCCTCTGTGGTGTTGGAGTTAGGTGGTGGGTCTCTATGCACATGCGCCGGTGCCTGGGGTCCCAGGAGGCTGCACTGATGTTCAAGTTGCGCCATCCCGAGATGGCAACCCTGAACTCAATGTAGAAGCAAAAAGCAGAGCTTTCCGTTCCTTCATGAATCGTATGATGCGATTCAGGCACTGAGCAGGGGTGACACTGGAGAAGTCAGGAACTTCTCCATGGTAACCCGTCCCATGACTATCACAAAGCAGAGAAACGCAGAACACAGGGCTTTTCTCTGCCTTTTGAATAGATCCCGTAATCACAAACCACAATGTAATATAAAGTCCTTATAGATGTTTTTCCTGAAGGTCCCAGGGGACAAAAATCTATAAGGCCTTTATATTTGGGCAATAAAGACTTTTAGGTGGAGATGTACTAAGCAGTGATAAAAGTGGATAAGTGAGCCAGTGGAGAAGTTGCCCATGGCAACCAATCAGTATTGATGTAACATTTTTACTGTAAAAATATACAGAGCAGCTTAGTTATTGGAAGCACTGTACTGCAGTGCTGTTTGTGAATATCACCAAGGTACTCCTAGTACTGCTGGTACACTCCAGAGATCAAAGACATGAGGTATGTACAAAACTGGATGACATCCTGATTAAAGTTCAGAAAAAGCAAATATTAAATAGACCAAAATAAACTATGGTGTGCACAGAACAAAGCTGTTATTTACTATTCTTGTGTATACAGTATATGGCCAAGGCAAAATGAAGAGCATCCAAAATGACTAAGCATTATAAAAATTAAGAGAAAAAATATAAGATAAATCATATATAATAAAAGGCTAACACTTCTCACATCTATTGGAGGGAATTCAAGTATTTTGCGTGCTGGCGGCCACTAGATGGCGCCCGACAGAGCAATTCAAGTACTGCTCCGTTCGTGTGCCCACAGCTGCTGGTGCTGATATTTCTGTTATGCTGTTCTGTCATTTTGATGGGCTGGCAACTAGTTTATGTACAGTATATTTTATGTAGCATGGAATATGTAAAAACATAACAATGCACAAGTGCACAAGGTGGGAGCAGTCAGGAGACAGAGAAATCCCTACTTGTTTGCTCTTACAATCTGATGGGGTGCGACTCAGAGTGGAGTAAAATGGGTAGATACAGTTGAGAGGACTACCAGCCAGCATGAGGTTAAAATAGTCTTAGGGTAGGGATGTACTAAGGCTAAAATGTGGCAAAAATGCAGAAAACTGAGGTTCGCTGCGTTCCCCATATGTATCAAACTCTGGGAAGCAAAACTTTGATATATGAATCACCTCTAGAAGCCTATGGATCCATCTCTGACTCACCTGCGACCTGCACATGAGAAGGCCGACGTATGATCCTGGAAATCCTTACAACGCAATGGGCGGCTCTTATTGGAAGCATAATTATTTATGCATAGTGTTAAGAAACAACGCTATGCATGCGATAAGTGGCGGGATGTATCCTAGGCAATATGTATAAAACGCACCCAAAGTATAATTAGGGACTGGGTGACAGTTTTCATATTGTAGCTTCAAGGGTGAGAAATGATCATTTCCTGATAATGTTTTGAAGGTAAAAGTCAGTAGCGTATTTATAATGGGTTGTGTGTGTGCTGTGCACATGGGCCGCCGGGCTCCAGAGGGGCCCGCACCGCACACCCTGCACCCATTTTTACTTTTTATTGGCCGCTGGTCTGAAAATATACCACCAGTTATAGCTATCGCTGAGAGTAGAGTAAGGTAAGATGCTGATGGGGGGCATGTGGGGAAACAAGCTGCTAGGGATTGGGAATGGGAGATGCTGGGGGCATGTGGGGACGTAGGCTGCTGGGGAGGGGAATGGAGGATCCACAGGGCACACAAGGGGACATGTGGGGAAGTAGGCTTCTAGTGATGAGGAATGGAGGATGCAGGGGGCACACAAAGGAAATGTGGGGAAGCAGGCTACTGGTGATGGGAAAGGGAGGATGCAGGGGCACACAGCGGGTTATGTGGGGTAGTAGGCTGCTGGTGATGGGGAATGGAGGATGTAAGGGGCACACATAAGGGTATGTGGGGAAGCAGGCTACTGGTGATGGGAAAGGGAGGATGCAGGGGGCACACAGCGGGGTATGTGGGGTAGTAGGCTGCTGGTGATGGGGAATGGAGGATGTAAGGGGCATACATAAGGGTATGTGTGGAAGCAGGCTACTGGTGATGGGAAAGGGAGGATGCAGGGGGCACACAGCGGGGTATGTGGGGTTGTAGGCTGCTGGTGATGGGGAATGGAGGATGTAAGGGGCACACATAAGGGTATGTGGGGAAGCAGGCTACTGGTGATGGGGAATGGAGGATGTAAGGGGCACACAGCGGGGTATGTGGGGTAGTAGGCTGCTGGTGATGGGAAAGGGAGGATGCAGGGGGCACACAGCGGGGTATGTGGGGTAGTAGGCTGCTGGTGATGGGGAATGGAGGATGTAAGGGGCATACATAAGGGTATGTGTGGAAGCAGGCTACTGGTGATTGGAAAGGGAGGATGCAGGGGGCACACAGCGGGGTATGTGGGGTTGTAGGCTGCTGGTGATGGGGAATGGAGGATGTAAGGGGCACACATAAGGGTATGTGGGGAAACAGGCCACTGGTGATGGGGAAACAAGGATGCAGGGGCACACAGCGGGTCATGTGGGGTAGTAGGCTGCTGGTGATGAGGAATGGAGGATGCAGGGGGCACACAAAGGAAATGTGGGGAAGCAGGCTACTGGTGATGGGAAAGGGAGGATGCAGGGGGCACACAGCGGGGTATGTGGGGTAGTAGGCTGCTGGTGATGGAGAATGGAGGATGTAAGGGGCACACATAAGGGTATGTGTGGAAGCAGGCTACTGGTGATGGGAAAGGGAGGATGCAGGGGGCACACAGCGGGGTATGTGGGGTAGTAGGCTGCTGGTGATGGGGAATGGAGGATGTAAGGGGCACACAGCGGGGTATGTGGGGTTGTAGGCTGCTGGTGATGGGGAATGGAGGATGTAAGGGGCACACATAAGGGTATGTGGGGAAACAGGCCACTGGTGATGGGGAAACAAGGATGCAGGGGCACACAGTGTGGTCATGTGGGGTAGTAGGCTGCTGGTGCTGGGGAATTGCAGATTGAGGGGGAACACATGGGGGCATGTGGAGAAGTAGGTTCCTGTTGATGGGGAATGGAGGATGCAGACCGCATACAGTGTAGGCCAGTGGTGCGACTATAAATTTTGCTCCCCCGCCATAAAAGTTTCCGGTGGCCCGCCCCCCACCCCCCATTGCCATAGAAAAAATAAAGAGGGTGCGTGACCAAAAGGAGGTGTGGCCTCACTACAAGGGGCATGGCATTGCAGGAAAAAACTGCCTTATACCATAGTTTTGCAACCTGCACGCCCAGACATTTGCCACCACAGGAAAATAAATATCCTGATTCATGCCCCTTACATTATTTTTTATTTTTCCTCCTTATAGTAATGCCCCTTACACATTATGCCACACACCTTATGACCATTATACCTTATGCCACACACAGCAATGCCCCTGACACATTATTTCACACACCGTAATGCCTGTAACACATTATGCCACACACCACAATGCCAGTGATACATTATGCCACATACTGTAATGCCCGTGATCATTGCCAGATTAAGGTGGAGGCACAGGGCATACTGTACCCCGGGCCCCCCTCTGTTAGGGGCCCCCTGGCTGGAGCACACTGACAACACTAGCCTCTTATGCAGCAGCAGAACCAGGGACCCAGAATGTGAGCAGGCCAGTATGCAGTGCAGGTAGAGACACAGGAGTCAGCAAACAGAGAGGGGGGGATGGTGCTCTCCCCCCCCCCTCCTTTTCCCCGGTATCTCCCCAGCACACTGACTAATTCCCGCAACAATACCTGAGCCTATCTGGTAATAGAACTTCAGAGATATTTGTTACATGAATTTGCAAATATATGGGAAGCTGCTGAGCCGCGTCAAGGTTTCTCTGATATCAGGAGTCCTTACATTACCTAATAGCAGTGCCCACATAGGTCCATGTGATTTGTCTACAGTAAGGCCTCATGATAAAGACTCATACAAACTTACATCCAGATTGAGGGCTAGTGTACCTGAGAGCCACCACTAAGACTCCCATTATCACCACAAGGACCAGCATGCCTTCCAAATGCTGCTCCCATTCAATGCCTTCTCACACATGCAAACAAACTGGTAGCAGCTCAACCACTCTGGAGATACTATCAAGTGCTAGAAAAGGGGAGGGGTCACAGCAAACAGAGAGTGGTGTGTGTGTTGCTTTCTCCCCCTGGTATCCCCCCAGCACACTGACTAGTACCTGCAACAATACCTGAACCAGATAGGTTCAGGTAATGTTGCGGGTATTAGTAAGTGTGCTGGGTGGATACCATGGGGGGGAGGGGGAGCACCCCACATCTCTGTTTGCTGTGACCCCATCCCTTTTCTAGCCCTATGTGGGCACTGATATTAGGTAGTGTAGGATTGCTGATGTCGGAGAAGCCTTGACGCTGCTCAGCAGCTTCCCATGTATTTGCAAATTCATGTAACAAATATGTCTGAAATTCTGTTACCAAATAGGTTTAGGTATTGTTGCGGGTATTAGTCAGTGTGCTGTAGGGACACCAGGAGGGGAAGCACCCCCCCTGTTTGCTGTGACTCCTCCCCTTTTATAGCACCTACTAAGTATCTCCAGAGTGATTGAGAGACACAGGAGTATCAGGGTTTCATGAGCTACCAACGGAGCTTCTCAACCAGAGGATAGATAGGAGGAGAGCGAGAGCTGTACGTGACCCAGGGATCCCAGCATCGCCTCATTCCCGCCTGGGTGTCTGGGGAACCCCATCTTGGTGTAAGAGGGAATTCCAGGTGGAGAACATTTTGTTCCTTCTATAATTGATCATGTTTGGAGGTATGCACAATCTAATATACATCCTCCTTCCCCCGGGCCCCCCTGTCTTAAGTGCCCCGGGCCCCTCAAGGCTTAATCCGGCCCTGCCCGTGATACATTATGCCACATAACACAATGTCCCTGACACATTATACCACACACGGGATGCCTGTGATACATTATACCACACACCATAATGCCTGTGACACATTATGCCACACACCATAATGCCCATGATACAGTATACCACACACCGTAATACCCGTGATATATTATGCCACACACCACAATGACTCTAAAACATTATGCCACACACCACAATGCCTATGACACGTTATGCCACATACCGTAATGCTCATTACACATTATGCCCCACAGTAAGATTTTTAACTACTTTTAAATCACCTGCTTGTTGTCAGGGGTTTCATGCTCTGGGTTCCATGCTTGTTACCAGGGGTTTCGTGCTCTGGGTTCTATGCTCGTTGCCAGGGGTTCAATGTGCTGGGTTCCATGCCCATTGCCAGGGGTTTCATGCTCTGGGTTCCATGCTTGTTGCAGGGGTTTCATGCTCGTTACCAGGGGTTTAATGCTCTAAGTGTGATGCTCATTGCCAGGGGTTTCATGCTCTGGGTTCCATCCTTGTCGCAGAAGTTTCATGCTCGTTGCCAGGGGTTTCATGCTCTGGGTGTCATACTCGTTGCCAGGGGTGTCACACTCGTTGTAAGGGGTGACATTTTAATCAGATTTACATTCGGATGGCTTTTCTGCATGGGAATCTGCATAAACAGTGACGGTGCACCCCAAGCCCGGCGCCTCCAAACAACCGCGATGGCTGTCGGGGCTGTAGTTATGCCAGCAGTGTGGGTATATGGGGAGGTACAACGTGTGGGCATGTGGAGAAGTAGGCTGCTGCTGATGGGGAATGGAGGATGCAAGGGGCATACAGTGGGGCATGTGGGGAAGCAGGCTGCTGGTGATGGGGAATGGGCGATGCAGGGGGCACACAAGTAGGCATGTGGGGAAGGTGCTGGTAATGGGGAATAGAGAATGAAGGGGCCATACAGTGTGGGCATATGGGGAAGCAGACTGCTGGTGATGGGGAATGGAAGATGCTGGTACTACACATTTGCAACAAGGATGAAAAACATGGCATCAACATCATGTGTTGCTATAGCTATTTCTAAAGACTAGTACCTGTTCGCAAAACACATTTCTTATCAGCTTAAAGTAAAAACATATTTTATATTAGGACCAATTCTAAACCTAGCTCAATGCATTCAGTTCTAACATCCTCCTGCAGCAGCTCTGATTACCACATTGAAGAACATACGGCCATATAGTGTATATACTTATACACAGCTCACATAAATGGTGCAATAAACACACTAATTACAATAGAAAACAACTTAAAAATCACTTAACAGTACCATATTGCTAAATAGTATGTGGAATAAAAATGAAGTTTTAGTGCAAATATGTATAATGTATGTCAAACTACAGTGACAAGGCCAATTATTCAGGTAGGTTAACCCAAGTGACACCACTGTGTCCCTGCACTTGTTCATTAACAGGTGCCATGTTTCAATGCATCAAGAATTAGGACTGCGGACTTTTTTACAGTATGTCTTCATACCGATACATCAGTGAAATGTGCTAAACATAAATAACAGTTTTAGAGGTCAGCTGATATTTTGCTTCATTAATATGAAATAATAATAGTATATTTGAGTGTAAAATGTAATTTGGTACTACATAAGTTCCATTACGGGAATTGTGGAAAATATTTTAAAAACCATATTTAACAGTAAACAGAAAAAGATAATATTATATGTATTATAAATAACAAAAGTCAAGGCATACTGCCACATGCAGCGCCTAACTTGGATGTGCCTGAAGACTTGGAGCTTGACTACCCTACGTTTCATCTCCTACAATGGGACCTTGAGCTTGTTTGGAGGTTCTAGCAGGGGAGCGCAGCTACTCGTATACCCTTGACCGAAGATCGGTGCTTCTCTATCGGGGATGGCCATCCTCTTCGACCGAGCGCGCAGCTTCGGGAGGGACGCATATGAAGCGGTGAGGGAGGAAGGGGACACCCGCCTAGCCAGCCAGATCAGCCGAATCAACCCTAGCGATCAATGGGGTGACAGATGTCGCAGCCAGATCGCCCTCACATCCGAAAACACAGTGATCTCAGAGCTTATTTATGTGTCCTACAAGACTGATGATTTTACCTTATAGTGAGAAATTACTAATGTCTTTCCTGACATCCAGCAACTGTCCCTTCTATGAGTATAACAACATTCTTATCGTAATTCGTTGTAGAATTCGGCTTTTTAATGCATATTCTTCTCTGAAATGCAGAATATAAGCGTTGTAGCAAGTATGCAAAACTGTTCTCATGCTATTGGCGAATGCAAAACACCCCTTACCCCATTGGAGAATGCAAATTCACTCTTAATTACAGAAACAACGAAATACTCAGGTTGCACTCAGATTGGTTCACGCACGGTCGCTCCTCCTTCCTGTTTTGCATCGTGGCCGCGCGCTCATGAACCACGTGTCTCGGCCCGGGCGCGGGCAGGCTGCAGTGTGTTTGTCAGACAGAGGAGGGCACTGGGACTGCTCAGCCTGCAGGCGCCGTGATGCTTCGCTTTGCACGTCTTACGCCCTCTGCTGTTTCGAGCTGGCCATGCACGCAGCTCTCATGTCTACGTTTGGTTTGGTACCATCTGCTCTTTCCATATTTCCCGTAGCAACGCCATATACTTGTTGCTGGGTAGGTGTAAATATATGCTGCACAGATTTATTTCAGGAGAAACATGAGGGGTAAATATATATATCCTCTGTTACTCAGACAGTGTCCTATATAGTATCCTACATTATTCATACAATGGCATGTTATTCGCGCACACACCTCAGGACCCGTCATACAACATGCGCAGTGATTACTTGTTATTATTATTAGTATTATTATTGTAAATGTTTATCTTTTTTAAGTTCTATTTTGTCTAACGCTTTTATGCATTCCAATTTAACTAAGTGAAAGGGGCGTCTTTGTATTACTATATTAGTATTTACATTATTATTTACGTTTTTATATTGTAGATATCAAGATAATCTGTAAATAACAGAATACTTGTGATACACAGTAAAGCAAATCTTTAAGTTCTGCCAGGGTATACTTGTATTTGTATGCAAGAGATCTCATACCATAACACACCTAGGGGCAGGATGCGGTTACATTGCCGGCAGTCGGGATCCCGACGCCGGAATCCTGACCACTGACAATTCCGACAGCCAGAATCCTGGCTAACGGGCTATTCCCACTCGTGGATGTTCATGTCACCAATAGAGTGGGAACAGAACCTGTGGCGAGAGCAGCAAGCCTGCAAGATGCTTTGTTGCGCTCTCCTCCCTGCTGGCATTCTGGCGGTCAGGATCCCGGCATCGGTATGCTGACCGCCGGGATACCATACCCAACCCCTAGGGACATATGTACTAACAATTGCGGAAGTTACTTGTTTTTTTTTTCCTCTTGTTGTGCATAACAGCAGGGATAATTATTTTTCTCTGATGTCCTAGTGGATGCTGGGAACTCCGTAAGGACCATGGGGAATAGCGGCTCCGCAGGAGACTGGGCACAACTAAAGAAAGCTTTAGGACTACCTGGTGTGCACTGGCTCCTCCCTCTATGACCCTCCTCCAGACCTCAGTTAGAATTTTGTGCCCGGCTGAGCTGGATGCACACTAGGGGCTCTCCTGAGCTCTTAGAAAAAGAAAGTTTATTTTAGGTTTTTTATTTTCAGTGAGATCTGCTGGCAACAGACTCACTGCTACGAGGGACTAAGGGGAGAGAAGCGAACCTACCTGCTTGCAACTAGCTTGGGCTTCTAGGCTACTGGACACCATTAGCTCCAGAGGGATCGAACACAGGCCCAGCCTCGGTCGTCCGGTCCCGGAGCCGCGCCGCCGTCCCCCTTACAGAGCCAGAAGCAAGAAGAGGTCCTGGAAATCGGCGGCAGAAGACCTCGGTCTTCATCAAGGTAGCGCACAGCACTGCAGCTGTGCGCCATTGCTTCCCATGCACACCTCACACTCCGGTCACTGATGGGTGCAGGGCGCTGGGGGGGGGGGCGCACTGGGCTGCAATATTGAGTACCTTGGCTGGCAAATTACACATAATATAGTCATAGAGACTATATATGTGTAAAATACCCCTGCCAGATATACATAGAAAATAGCGGGAGAAGTCTGCCGAAAAAGGGGCGGGGCTATCTCCCTCAGCACACTGGCGCCATTTTCCCTCACAGCTCCGCTCGAAGGATCGCTCCCAGGCTCTCCCCTGCAGTTTCCAGACTACATAGGGTAAAAAAGAGAGGGGGGGCACTACATTTAGGCGCAATATTGTGTACACAAGCAGCTATTGGGAAAAATCACTCAGTTATAGTGTTAAGTCCTGTGTTATATAGCGCTTTTGGTGTGTGCTGGCATACTCTCTCTCTGTCTCCCCAAAGGGCTTTGTGGGGTCCTGTCCTCAGTCAGAGCATTCCCTGTGTGTGTGCGGTGTGTCGGTACGGCTGTGTCGACATGTTTGATGAGGAGGCTTATGTGGAGGCGGAGCAGGTGCCGATAATTGTGATGTCACCCCCTGCGGGGTCGACACCTGAGTGGATGGTTATGTGGAAGGAATTACGCGACAGTGTCGACTCCTTACATAAAAGGTTTGACGACATAGCAGATGTGGGACAGCCGGCTTCTCAGCCTGTGCCTGCCCAGACGTCTCTAAAGCCATCAGGGGCTCTAAAACGCCCGCTACCTCAGATGGCAGACACAGATGTCGACACGGATACTGACTCCAGTGTCGACGATGATGAGACTAGTGTACATTCCAATAGAGCCAGCCGTTACATGATTACGGCAATGAAAAATGTGTTGCATATTTCTGATATTACCCCAGGTACCACAAAAAAGGGTATTATGTTTGGGGAGAAAAAACTACCAGTGGTTTTTCCCCCATCTGATGAATTAAATGAAGTGTGTGAAGAAGCGTGGGCTTCCCCCGATAAGAAACTGGTAATTTCTAAAAAGTTACTAATGGCGTACCCTTTCCCGCCAGAGGACAGGTCACGTTGGGAGACATCCCCTAGGGTGGATAAAGCGCTCACACGTCTGTCAAAAAAGGTGGCACTACCGTCTCCGGACACGGCCGCCCTAAAGGAGCCTGCAGATAGAAAGCAGGAGGCTATCCTGAAGTCTGTATATACACACTCAGGTATTATACTGAGACCGGCTATTGCTTCAGCATGGATGTGCAGTGCTGCAGCTGCGTGGTCAGATTCCCTGTCGGAAAACATTGATACCCTAGACAGGGACACTATATTGCTAACCGTAGAGCATATTAAAGACGCTGTCTTGTACATGAGAGATGCACAGAGGGATATTTGCCGGCTGGCATCTAAAATAAACGCAATGTCCATTTCTGCCAGGGGAGGATTGTGGACTCGGCAGTGGACAGGAGATGCAGATTCTAAAGGCACATGGAAGTATTGCCTTACAAGGATGAGGAGTTGTTTGGGGATGGTCTCTCGGACCTCGTTTCCACAGCGACAGCTGGGAAGTCAGCATTTTTACCCCATGTTCCCTCACAGCCAAAGAAAGCACTGTATTATCAGGTACAGTCCTTTCGGACCCAGAAAGGCAAGCGGGTTAGAGGCGCGTCCTTTCTGCCCAGAGGTAGAGGTAAAAAGCTGCAACATACAGCCAGTTCCCAGGAACAAAAGTCCTCCCCCGCTTCCTCTAAGTCCACCGCATGACGCTGAAGCTCCACAGGCGGAGCCAGGTACGGTGGGGGCCTGTTTCAAGAACTTCAGCGACCAGTGGGCTCGCTCACGGGTGGATCCATGGATTCTACAAGTAGTATCTCAGGGGTACAAGCTGGACTTCGAGACGTCTCCCCCTCGCCGTTTCCTCAAATCAGCCTTGCCGACAGCTCCCCCGGACAGGGAGGCAGTGCTGGAGGCGATTCACAAGCTGTATTCTCAGCAGGTGATAATCAAGGTACCCCTCCTTCAACAAGGACGGGGTTACTATTCCACAATGTTTGTGGTAGTACCGAAACCGGACGGTTCGGTGAGACCCATTTTAAATTTAAAATCCTTGAACACTTATATAAGAAGGTTCAAGTTCAAGATGGAATCGCTCAGGGCGGTGATTGCAAGCCTGGACGAGGGGGATTCCATGGTATCACTGGACATCAAGGATGCTTACCTGCATGTCCCCATTTACCCTCCTCACCAGGAGTACCTCAGATTTGTGGTACAGGACTGTCATTACCAATTCCAGACGTTGCCGTTTGGTCTGTCCACGGCACCGGGGGTATTTACCAAGGTAATGGCCGAAATGATGATACTCCTTCGGAGAAAGGGAGTTTTAATTATCCCGTACTTGGACGATCTCCTTATAAAGGCGAGGTCCAGGGAACAGTTGTTGATCGGTGTAGCACTAGCTCGGGAGGTGCTACAACAGCACGGCTGGATCCTGAATATTCCAAAGTCGCAGCTGGTTCCTACAACGCGTCTACTGTACCTGGGGATGGTTCTGGACACAGAACAGAAAAAAGTATTTCTCCCGGAGGAGAAGGCCAAGGAGTTGTCATCTCTAGTCAGAGACCTCCTAAAACCAAAACAGGTGTCGGTGCACCACTGCACGCGAGTCCTGGGAAAGATGGTGGCTTCTTACGAAGCAATTCCATTCGGAAGGTTCCATGCAAGGCTCTTTCAGTGGGATCTGTTGGACAAGTGGTCCGGATCGCATCTTCAGATGCATCGGCTGATAACCCTGTCTCCAAGGACCAGGGTGTCGCTGTTGTGGTGGCTGCAGAGTGCTCATCTTCTAGAGGGCCGCAGATTCGGCATACCGGACTGGGTCCTGGTGACCACGGATGCCAGCCTTCGAGGTTGGGGGGCAGTCACACAGGGAAGAAACTTCCAGGGACTATGGACAAGTCAGGAGACTTCCCTACACATAAATATTCTGGAACTAAGGGCCATTTACAATGCCCTAAGTCAGGCAAGACCCCTGCTTCAACACCAGCCGGTGCTGATCCAGTCAGACAACATCACGGCGGTCGCCCATGTAAACCGACAGGGTGGCACAAGAAGCAGGATGGCAATGGCAGAAGCCACAAGGATTCTCCGATGGGCGGAAAATCATGTGTTAGCACTGTCAGCAGTGTTCATTCCCGGAGTGGACAACTGGGAAGCAGACTTTCTCAGCAGACACGACCTCCACCCGGGAGAGTGGGGACTTCATCCAGAAGTCTTCCAAATGATTGTACACCGGTAGGAAAGGCCACAGGTGGACATGATGGCGTCCCACCTCAACAAAAAGCTAAAAAGATATTGCGCCAGGTCAAGGGACCCTCAGGCGATAGCTGTGGACGCTCTGGTAACACCGTGGGTGTACCGGTCGGTGTATGTGTTCCCTCCTCTGCCTCTCATACCCAAGGTACTGAGACTAATAAGAAGGAGAGGAGTAAGAACTATACTCATTGTTCTGGATTGGCCAAGAAGAGCTTGGTACCCAGAACTTCAAGAAATGATCTCAGAGGACCCATGGCCTCTGCCGCTCAGACAGGACCTGCTGCAGCAGGGGCCCTGTCTGGTCCAAGACTTACCGCGGCTGCGTTTGACGACATGGCGTTTGAACGCCGGATCCTGAAGGAAAAGGGCATTCCGGAGGAAGTTATCCCTACGCTTATTAAAGCTAGGAAAGAAGTGACCACAAACCATTATCACCGCATATGGCGGAAATATGTTGCGTGGTGTGAGGCCAGGAAGGCCCCAACGGAGGAATTTCAGCTAGGTCGATTTCTGCAATTCCTACAGTCAGGGGTGACTATGGGCCTAAAATTGGGTTCCATTAAGGTCCAGATTTCGGCTCTATTGATTTTCTTCCAAAAAGAACTGGCTTCACTGCCTGAAGTTCAGACATTTGTTAAGGGAGTGCTGCATATTCAGCCCCCTTTTGTGCCCCCAGTGGCACCTTGGGATCTCAACGTGGTGTTGGATTTCCTGAAGTCGCATTGGTTTGAACCACTTAAAACCGTGGAACTAAAATATCTCACGTGGAAAGTGGTCATGCTGTTGGCCTTGGCTTCGGCCAGGCGTGTGTCAGAATTGGCGGCTTTGTCTTGTAAAAGCCCTTATCTGATTTTCCATATGGATAGGGCGGAATTGAGGACTCGTCCCCAATTTCTCCCAAAGGTGGTTTCAGCGTTTCATTTGAACCAGCCTATTGTGGTGCCTGCGGCTACTCGTGACTTGGAGGACTCCAAGTTGCTGGACGTAGTCCGGGCCCTAAAAATCTATGTTTCCAGGACAGCTGGAGTCAGAAAGACTGACTCGCTATTTATCCTGCATGCGCCCAACAAGTTGGGTGCGCCTGCTTCAAAGCAGACTATTGCTCGCTGGATCTGTAGCACGATTCAACTTGCACATTCTGCGGCTGGACTGCCGCATCCTAAATCTGTAAAAGCCCATTCCACGAGGAAGGTGGGCTCTTCTTGGGCGGCTGCCCGAGGGGTCTCGGCTTTACAACTTTGCCGAGCAGCTACTTGGTCGGGGTCAAACACATTTGCTAAATTCTACAAGTTTGATACCCTGGCTGAGGAGGACCTAGAGTTCGCTCATTCGGTGCTGCAGAGTCATCCGCACTCTCCCGCCCGTTTGGGAGCTTTGGTATAATCCCCATGGTCCTTACGGAGTTCCCAGCATCCACTAGGACGTCAGAGAAAATAAGATTTTACTCACCGGTAAATCTATTTCTCGTAGTCCGTAGTGGATGCTGGGCGCCCGTCCCAAGTGCGGATTGTCTGCAATACTTGTATATAGTTATTGTTTAACTAAAGGGTTATTGTTGAGCCATCTGTTGAGAGGCTCAGTTATATTTCATACTGTTAACTGGGTATAGTATCACGAGTTATACGGTGTGATTTGTGTGGCTGGTATGAGTCTTACCCGGGATTCAAAATCCTTTCCTTATTGTGTCAGCTCTTCCGGGCACAGTATCCTAACTGAGGTCTGGAGGAGGGTCATAGAGGGAGGAGCCAGTGCACACCAGGTAGTCCTAAAGCTTTCTTTAGTTGTGCCCAGTCTCCTGCGGAGCCGCTATTCCCCATGGTCCTTACGGAGTTCCCAGCATCCACTACGGACTACGAGAAATAGATTTACCGGTGAGTAAAATCTTATTTTTGTTTTCTCTTCTGTGATTCTCCCTAACGTTGCTTCCCGGCATATGGGAGGGGGCTGCATCTGCTGTTACAGAATAAAAGGGAGAGTCACAATCTGGACCTCATTGTCGATTCAGCATAAAGAAAAGAAGTCATCTTAAACTATTTGATAATTTTGGAACAACGTATACAGAGTGACTATTTGATTAAACCCTTGGGTGTGTGGTATTGCACCGCATAATTAATGTTCACTTTTAGGTGACAAAGTGGGATGCAGTTAAAATGCTTCCGGACAGGATACCAGCAGCTGAAATACTGACACTGGAATCCCGGCCAACGGCATAAGCCTGGCGTCGAAATACCGACGGGGGTCAGCAGAGGCGTAACTAGGGTAGGGCGAGTGGGGCACGTGCCCTGGGCGCCCTGGCAGGCCCAGGAGAGGGGGGCGCCGCCGGCGTCCAGGGCATCATGCCCCACTCGCCCCGTTAACCCTAAATGTGAGGGGAGGAGAGCGCAGCGTCTCTCCCTCCCCTCACCGCCGCTGGAGCACTAGCAGCGCTGCCGTGTCCGGTCTCCGGCGCTAGCCAATCAGGGCTTGCGGACCGGCTCCTGATTGGCTGCCGGTCCGCGAGCTCTGATTGGCTAGCGTACCGGCGCCAGACATCCGCCGGCGTCCGGAGACCTGGAGCGGCGAGGGAAAGGAGAGGCGCTGCACTGCGCTCTCCTCCCCTCACAGGTTAGTGACAGGGGTCCGGCGGCGGCACGGGGGGGGGTCTGGCACTGTGGGGAATTGTATCCAGCACTGTGGGGCACTTTCACTGGCACTGTGGGGCATTGTATCCAGCACTGTGGGGCACTTTCACTGGCACTGTGGGGCACTGTAACTGGCACTGTGGGGCACTGTAACTGGCACTGTGGGGCATGTAACTGGCACTGTGGGGCACTGTAACTGGCACTGTGGGGCATGTAACTGGCACTGTGGGGCATGTAACTGGCACTGTGGGGCACTGTATCCGGCACTGTGGGGCAATGTAACTGGCACTGTGGGGCATGTAACTGGCACTGTGGGGCATGTAACTGGCACTGTGGGGCATTGTATCCAGCACTGTGGGGCACTGTATCCGGCACTGTGGGGCAATGTAACTGGCACTGTGGGGCATGTAACTGGCACTGTGGGGCATGTAACTGGCACTGTGGGGCATGTAACTGGCACTGTGGGGCATTGTATCCAGCACTGTGGGGCACTGTATCCGGCACAGTGGGGCAATGTAACTGGCACTGTGGGGCATGTAACTGGCACTGTGGGGCATGTAACTGGCACTGTGGGGCAATGTAACTGGCACTGTGGGGCAATGTAACTGGCACTGTGGGGCACTGTATCCGGCACTGTGGGGCATGTAACTAGCACTGTGGGGCATGTAACTAGCACTGTGAGGCATGTAATTGGCACTGTGGGGCAATGTAACTGGCACTGAGTGGGGCATTGTATCCGGCACTGAGTGGGGCATTGTGTGCGGCACTGAGTGGGGCATTGTGTGCGGCACTGAGTGGGGCATTGTGTGCGGCACTGAGTGGGGCAATGTAACTGGCACTGAGTGGGGCAATGTAACTGGCACTGAGTGGGGCAATGTAACTGGCACTGAGTGGGGCAAAGTATCCGGCACCGTGGGGCATGTATCCGGCACCGTGGGGCAATGTAACTGGCACTGTGGGCCATTTTCAGTGGCCACACCCCTTCTGGAGCGTAGCCACACCCCTTCTGGTGTGTGGCCACGCCCATTTTTCTTTTTGTGTTTTTTTTTTAAGGGGGGGAGGGGGGCGCCATTTTCCATCTTGCCCTGGGCTCCAAAAACCCTAGTTACGCCTCTGGGGGTCAGGATCCTGGCATCAAAACACACACAGCCGGAATCTCGATCATTGTTCCAGTGGTACATGCTTGTTTCCTGCCGCGGGGGGAGGGGGGGGGGGAGGTTAGGTTAAGGCATTAGAAGAGGGGTTAGGGTGGAGGGACGGGAAGGTTAGGATTAGGTAACGTGGAGGGAGGGTTAGGTGTAGACACCACTGGTGAGTGTTAGGCACCCACAAGGGAGGGTTAGAGTAGGGGGCAGAGGAGGGTTAGGGTACTGATGGTCGGGATACCGCTGTCTGTATTCTGACTGCCGGCATCCTGTCCATCAGCATATCATACTGGAGTGCTGGTATTTGCACAATATTATTTCTTTACTTAGGGCTATATCATTGAAAGAGGGGACTCCCATTTCTGATTTGCGGAAGCCCCCACATGTGCAGTTGCCTATACGGGGATGATAGGGCCAGGGCTGGCAACAGAAATCTTGGGGCCCTTTACACTGATCCCTGTAGTGCCCCCTGTCCAACCACCCTTGATGGACATATATACATATACAGTATAATATTATATACACACACACACACACACACACACACACATATATATATATACATATACCAAAATCCGGCACTCCACGAGAACAAGTTTATAACTTTACCGGGTGCCCTCCAGAGAACATGTCGAATGGCGTGTCTCATACAAACTTCCAACAGCGGCGCTCCGGACAGGTAAATGAATTTCAAACAGACTGCATATCTTTGCAACGTTTCAGCTCCTTTATTGAGCTTTTTTCAAGCAGGTAACATACAAAACTGTGGTACATCTCAGTTAAATACCCTCCACCTGAGCACAAACATGACGTCAGTTCAATGGTTCCAGCCCACAAATGTCTCAGAACCAGAACCTGTGTCCGTCCCAAACACCTGGGATAACTAAATCATTATCCCAAACAAAAACAATAAATAACAGAATGTGAAAAAACACAGAATATAAAATTAAAAACAATTACACTGACATAAACTATACAGGGTGTTATTGTATTACTCCAATCATTACATTGTTAGATTGCCCAGATGATAGTCAAAAATACATCTCGCCCTTAATTCATATCCAGCACCTAAGCTTAAATTAATCCCTCAGACGTTGTTAATAGCTGACAATTACATAATGCCACAACTACAGACCTTCAACTGCCCCATATAAAACTGGCTGCAAGATCCTCAATGCCTAAATGAAACACTGTAACCCCAGAGATTCATTCAGTCCCCTTGGTGACAACGTATCCAATCTTATGATCCATTGTGACTCCAAACGTAACAGTTTCTTCGCCCTATCGCCACCCCTTGGTAAGGGTGGAACATGATCAATTATTCTATAACGAAGTGTTGCTAAATTGTGTTTATGAGTAACAAAGTGGCGAGCCACCGGCTGCTCACTGTTACCCGCTACCAGGGCCAAACGTATGGCCGAACGATGTTGATTCATACGTTCCTTCAAAGTACATTCTGTTTTACCAACATACATCTTGGAACATGGGCAAGTAATCACGTAAATGATGAACCGGCTTGTACAGGTCAGATAGAACCGAATATCATACTTCACCCCCGAATAAGGGTGACAGAAAGAAGGACCTGTTTGTAAATAGCTACATGTCGTACAGTTCGGGCTTATAGATGCCCGAACTGTACGACATGTAGCTAATTACAATTTAGCAACACTTCGTTATAGAATAATTGATCATGTTCCCCCCTTACCAAGGGGTGGCGATAGGGCGAAGAAACTGTTACGTTTGGAGTCACAATGGATCATAAGATTGGATACGTTGTCACCAAGGGGACTGAATGAATCTCTGGGGTTACAGTGTTTCATTTAGGCATTGAGGATCTTGCAGCCAGTTTTATATGGGGCAGTTGAAGGTCTGTAGTTGTGGCATTATGTAATTGTCAGCTATTAACAACGTCTGAGGGATTAATTTAAGCTTAGGTGCTGGATATGAATTAAGGGCGAGATGTATTTTTGACTATCATCTGGGCAATCTAACAATGTAATGATTGGAGTAATACAATAACACCCTGTATAGTTTATGTCAGTGTAATTGTTTTTAATTTTATATTCTATGTTTTTTCACATTCTGTTATTTATTGTTTTTGTTTGGGATAATGATTTAGTTATCCCAGGTGTTTGGGACGGACACAGGTTCTGGTTCTGAGACATTTGTGGGCTGGAACCATTGAACTGACGTCATGTTTGTGCTCAGGTGGAGGGTATTTAACTGAGATGTACCACAGTTTTGTATGTTACCTGCTTGAAAAAAGCTCAATAAAGGAGCTGAAACGTTGCAAAGATATGCAGTCTGTTTGAAATTCATTTACCTGTCCGGAGTGCCGCCGTTGGAAGTTTATATATATATATATATATATATATAGTGTGGGTGTGATGGATGGCACTCATTCAGACTCCACGCCATATGCGAAAACGGTGAAACTTTAATCAGCCGACATGTTTCGGGGAACACAGCCCCGTCCTCAGGGCCAGACGAACAAAACATACTAATGACATGACTTATATAGTGAACACAACATTAAGACATTAAGACATTACATGCAAATCATACTCACCTGCCACGAGGCGCCGCCGCCCGCCGGACCGTCCAGCCACACTTGCCGTGTCTCCTTCCAGTGACGTCAGCGGTGCGCCGCGTCGCAGGCGAGTATCCTAGGGAACCAGACTGTTTAAGCTGGAAGTAACCTAGGGAACATACAAAGCAAAAAACTTTATGTAAAGTTGACATGTGTACACCAACTTAGAAAATATAGTTGGAATAAACGTTAACACACCAACATTACGAACATATTAAAATCACTGATTATGTCTAGGGCTGTCACGACTGCAGTGTTGGACCTGATAAAAAGTAAACAGTACTACTTACAAAAAGTAATTATTCTGCAATTGAAACATGTGGAGATATGCCCCTACCCACTTACCAGAAATGGTAATACTGATACTCTGAACATATGCATGACAATAGTGTACAGAAACAAAAAAATGAATATATAAGGATAAAGGAATGAAGGCATAAAGGGACAACGCAAAAAATGGGTTAGATCAATGTATCTATAATGGGTTTTTAGGGAATGCTTTTAAAGAATATTAATAGGAAATAATGGGAAATAATTTTTAAAGGATAAACTTAAAGAAAACATTGTAACCCCAAATTTTCGTTAAGCCCCCCAGGTGATAAGGTCCCCAATTTATAGATCCATCTGGACTCTTTTTGTAGTAGGGCCCTATCCCTGTTCCCTCCTCTAAGTTTGGGGGGAACATGGTCAATAAGGATTGCCCTGATGCTTGCTACCCTATGTCCCATTGTTAAGCAGTGCCTGGCGAATGGTTGTTCGCTGTTTTTCTTTTCAAATGCTTTCTTAATGGCACTCCTATGGAGAGCCATTCTCTCCCGGAATTGCCTAATGGTCTTACCCACATAGGCTAATCCGCAGGGACAAGTGAGCATGTACACCACATGTGTCGTGGTGCACGTCAACCGGTGTAGAATGGGTATTTTACGACCTGTAGATGGATGATTGAATGAGGTGCCCACCAATAGTGTATTACATGTGGCGCACCCCAGACACCGATAGCAACCATTTTTGGCTCTCAGAAAGTGAGTCTCCCTTTCCTTGGCCACGTTGGTGATATCCAATTGAACTATTCGGTCTCCTATGTTCCTCCCCCTGGTGTGACTAGGTAAAAGTGCTGTGTTAGACAGGGAGGACAGGGATGTGTCTGTTTGGATTATTGGCCACATCTGTTTGGCTTTTTTTACCAGTTGTTTGCTACGAGTCGTGTATTTGTTAATCCAGGGAAATTTTTCCCTGTCAGGGGGTTTGTTAATGTGGCTGGGTTCCAAAACTTGTTGGCGGGTCATGTCTAACACCCGTCTTTTGGACACCTCAAGGTCTGCTAGGGGGTAGCCTCGTTCCGCAAACTTGTACTGCATGCAATCTAGTGCTCTGGAGGATTCTACTGGATCAGACGTGATCCTCCGGACTCGCAAAAATTGCGAGTACGGGAGTCCCTTGCGCAAGGGGGCTGGATGGAAACTTTGATATTTTAATAATGTATTCCTGTCAGTAGCTTTTACATACAGGGAAGTATTAAGTTGACCCTCCCTTATGGAGATCGTCACATCCAGATAGTTAATGACATCATTATGTATGTCATACGTGAACTGTACTGGATGGCTGGTCTTGTTGTGATTATCCAAAAGGGATACAAGATTGTCCCTAGGTCCCTGCCATAAAATAAGCAGGTCGTCAATGTAACGCCTGTAGTAAAAAACCTGTGCGGATACCTGTGGATCTAAGGAAAACATTTGAACTTCAAGGCGGTACATGAATGCATTTGCGTACGATGGGGCCACAGCCGACCCCATCGCACATCCGGCAAGCTGTAACCAAAATTTACCATTAAAAACAAAATAATTCCTGTTGAGTATCTTATCCAACAATGACATGAAAAGCGCTATCTCCGGGCCCTTGTACTCAGGATTATCTTCAATAAGCGATCTCACCGCCTCCATACCTGCATCATGCGGGATACAGGTATAGAGGCTGGTGACATCAGCACTGCAAAGACTCAACCCCTCCGGTAAGGGACCCAAGTCTCTAAGCTGTAGAAGCAAAGCCGTGGAGTCCTTAAGGTAGGACGGTGCAGCTTGCACACAGGGGTTGAGGTATGCATCCAAGAAAATGGATATGGGATGGTATAGAGACCCTCTGGCCGATACTATGGGGCGGCCCGGGGGGTCAATCATTGTTTTATGGACCTTGGGGACCGTATAGAACAATGGTGCAATAGGAAAATCAACTGTGAGTGCTTTAAATGCTTGTGTGGAAATAGACCCCCGTTCACTTGCTTCTTTCAGCATAGCGTCCAATTCTTTTTTGAACTCCTGAGTGGGGTCCTTGGATAACTTCTTATATATTGTTAAATCACTCAATTGGCGATCACATTCTTTAATGTAATCATCCAAGTCCTGCACCACTGTCGCTCCCCCCTTGTCCGCTCTCCGGATCACTATGTCAGTTCTATTAGACAGATCCTTCAATGCCTTTCTCTCAGGCTTGGATATGTTGGAGTAACGAGCAGTGTCTGCTTCCATGTTGCCCTCTAGCTCCAATATCCTAGAAAACGTTCTGATAGACGGATTAAGACTGGGGGGGTCAAAGCTGGACCGTGGGGCAATCGCCTGTAATTGGGCTGGGATACTGACTGGTGAAGGGCCAGCTGACTTATCGTTGAAATATTCCCTGCGTCTCAATGACCTATTAAGGCGCAACATCTCCACTTTCCACTCCAGCGGATCCGGATTATTAGTGGGGATAAATGATAAGCCCTTGGATAACACTTGATATTCCATGTCTGAAAGAGGGGTGGAGGATAAATTGAAGATGGATTCTTTCATGGCCTGGGTGGCTTTTGCCCTGATGTCCCTTTGGTTCTGCCCCGACCTCCGCGTCCTCTCCCTCGTCCGCGTCCTGGTGTAGGCACCCGGTTGGAGCGGGTTGGTATCACTCGCGGGTTTTGGCCTAAAGGGAGCTGGGGGTCAGATGAAGGGGTCCTCTCGGGGGCATACTCAGAGTCACTTGCAGAAGTGCTGACTCCCTGCTGCTGTTCTCTCCGTCGTCGTGATTGATGGCGACGGTTAGGGTATTGTCGATCCTGTCCAGATCTTGTGCTTACTAGCCATGGATAAACTTGGCGTTGCTGGTAGTCCCTCTGCACTGTGAGGAGCTTGTCCTTCTTAAAGCGTATTAATTCCTGCCTGTATTGATCCACCTGTGTGGCAAGTTTGGCAGGCCAATCTGTCTGAGTATCTGATGACAGATGTACTTTATGTTCAGCCTCAAAGGTCTGTAGCTGTTCTTTAACTATGTTTAATTCCCTTGTGGACTCCTCCACAACCAGCAACATGAGGTCCATGGAACATTTGTTCAGGATCGCAACCCACCGACGGCAAAAGGTGGAATTATAACGGCCTATGGTGGGTGAGTTGCGAATCCTGAACCCTCTGGGTATCAGATTACTCCGATAGTAGTCGGACAAGGTGATTCCATGGTACATGAAATCCACTTCCCTTTGTTTCATTTTAATCCATTTTTTGAAGAGGTCCTCGTTAGTGCTCTTCAATGGTTCATCATCCAGACGTCTTTCAACCAGAATGGCTCTGGCTTCGGCATCAGAGAAGCTGAGGCGCTCACGGGCATCCCGATGTAACGATGTGCTGCCTCCAAGTCAGGGTTAATCTCAGCCATATTGTTATCTGTTGTAACCAATGGTGCTTGTGTGTCCGGCACCAAAGAGGTACTCTCTCAGCCACAGCAGTCCTAGACAATAAGTGCTCGTGAGTGCTGCTAAAAATGCAACCAATTCGATTGCACAGTAATGTCCCGGTCCTGTATTCCAAAGTGCATGTGTAGGTTAATAAATAGATAAATAAATAAATAAATAAATAAATAGATGAGGGGTGCCTTGGTATGGATTGAAGCTCTCAGGTGCTGGATAACCTCCTGGCTTCACTCCTAATGTAAACCAACTAGAAAATGTCCCGGCACTCCACTCCTCATGAAATCAACTGCTGAGGTGCCATTCCTATGGGTAATGCAGCGCAGACCCAGATAGCTAGTGTGGGTGTGATGGATGGCACTCATTCAGACTCCACGCCATATGCGAAAACGGTGAAACTTTAATCAGCCGACATGTTTCGGGGAACACAGCCCCGTCCTCAGGGCCAGACGAACAAAACATACTAATGACATGACTTATATAGTGAACACAACATTAAGACATTAAGACATTACATGCAAATCATACTCACCTGCCACGAGGCGCCGCCGCCCGCCGGACCGTCCAGCCACACTTGCCGTGTCTCCTTCCAGTGACGTCAGCGGTGCGCCGCGTCGCAGGCGAGTATCCTAGGGAACCAGACTGTTTAAGCTGGAAGTAACCTAGGGAACATACAAAGCAAAAAACTTTATGTAAAGTTGACATGTGTACACCAACATAGAAAATATAGTTGGAATAAACGTTAACACACCAACATTACGAACATATTAAAATCACTGATTATGTCTAGGGCTGTCACGACTGCAGTGTTGGACCTGATAAAAAGTAAACAGTACTACTTACAAAAAGTAATTATTCTGCAAGGACCAACCCGCTCCAACCGGGTGCCTGTAGCTGTTCTTTAACTATGTTTAATTCCCTTGTGGACTCCTCCACAACCAGCAACATGAGGTCCATGGAACATTTGTTCAGGATCGCAACCCACCGACGGCAAAAGGTGGAATTATAACGGCCTATGGTGGGTGAGTTGCGAATCCTGAACCCTCTGGGTATCAGATTACTCCGATAGTAGTCGGACAGGGTGATTCCATGGTACATGAAATCCACTTCCCTTTGTTTCATTTTAATCCATTTTTTGAAGAGGTCCTCGTTAGTGCTCTTCAATGGTTCATCATCCAGACGTCTTTCAACCAGAATGGCTCTGGCTTCGGCATCAGAGAAGCTGAGGCGCTCACGGGCATCCCGATGTATCAGGTCTAGTGCTGCCTCCAAGTCAGGGTTAATCTCAGCCATATTGTTATCTGTTGTAACCAATGGTGCTTGTGTGTCCGGCACCAAAGAGGTACTCTCTCAGCCACAGCAGTCCTAGACAATAAGTGCTCGTGAGTGCTGCTAAAAATGCAACCAATTCGATTGCACAGTAATGTCCCGGTCCTGTATTCCAATGTGCATGTGTAGGTTAATAAATAGATAAATAAATAAATAAATAAATAGATGAGGGGTGCCTTGGTATGGATTGAAGCTCTCAGGTGCTGGATAACCTCCTGGCTTCACTCCTAATGTAAACCAACTAGAAAATGTCCCGGCACTCCACTCCTCATGAAATCAACTGCTGAGGTGCCATTCCTATGGGTAATGCAGCGCAGACCCAGATAGCTAGTGTGGGTGTGATGGATGGCACTCATTCAGACTCCACGCCATATGCGAAAACGGTGAAACTTTAATCAGCCGACATGTTTCGGGGAACACAGCCCCGTCCTCAGGGCCAGACGAACAAAACATACTAATGACATGACTTATATAGTGAACACAACATTAAGACATTAAGACATTACATGCAAATCATACTCACCTGCCACGAGGCGCCGCCGCCCGCCGGACCGTCCAGCCACACTTGCCGTGTCTCCTTCCAGTGACGTCTGCGGTGCGCCGCGTCGCAGGCGAGTATCCTAGGGAACCAGACTGTTTAAGCTGGAAGTAACCTAGGGAACATACAAAGCAAAAAACTTTATGTAAAGTTGACATGTGTACACCAACATAGAAAATATAGTTGGAATAAACGTTAACACACCAACATTACGAACATATTAAAATCACTGATTATGTCTAGGGCTGTCACGACTGCAGTGTTGGACCTGATAAAAAGTAAACAGTACTACTTACAAAAAGTAATTATTCTGCAATTGAAACATGTGGAGATATGCCCATACCCACTTACCAGAAATGGTAATACTGATACTCTGAACATATGCATGACAATAGTGTACAGAAACAAAAAAATGAATATATAAGGATAAAGGAATAAAGGCATAAAGGGACAACGCAAAAAATGGGTTAGATCAATGTATCTATAATGGGTTTTTAGGGAATGCTTTTAAAGAATATTAATAGGAAATAATGGGAAATAATTTTTAAAGGATAAACTTAAAGAAAACATTGTAACCCCAAATTTTCGTTAAGCCCCCCAGGTGATAAGGTCCCCAATTTATAGATCCATCTGGACTCTTTTTGTAGTAGGGCCATATCCCTGTTCCCTCCTCTAAGTTTGGGGGGAACATGGTCAATAAGGATTGCCCTGATGCTTGCTACCCTATGTCCCATTGTTAAGCAGTGCCTGGCGAATGGTTGTTCGCTGTTTTTCTTTTCAAATGCTTTCTTAATGGCACTCCTATGGAGAGCCATTCTCTCCCGGAATTGCCTAATGGTCTTACCCACATAGGCTAATCCGCAGGGACAAGTGAGCATGTACACCACATGTGTCGTGGTGCACGTCAACCGGTGTAGAATGGGTATTTTACGACCTGTAGATGGATGATTGAATGAGGTGCCCACCAATAGTGTATTACATGTGGCGCACCCCAGACACCGATAGCAACCATTTTTGGCTCTCAGAAAGTGAGTCTCCCTTTCCTTGGCCATGTTGGTGATATCCAATTGAACTATTCGGTCTCCTATGTTCCTCCCCCTGGTGTGACTAGGTAAAAGTGCTGTGTTAGACAGGGAGGACAGGGATGTGTCTGTTTGGATTATTGGCCACATCTGTTTGGCTTTTTTTACCAGTTGTTTGCTACGAGTCGTGTATTTGTTAATCCAGGGAAATTTTTCCCTGTCAGGGGGTTTGTTAATGTGGCTGGGTTCCAAAACTTGTTGGCGGGTCATGTCTAACACCCGTCTTTTGGACACCTCAAGGTCTGCTAGGGGGTAGCCTCGTTCCGCAAACTTGTACTGCATGCAATCTAGTGCTCTGGAGGATTCTACTGGATCAGACGTGATCCTCCGGACTCGCAAAAATTGCGAGTACGGGAGTCCCTTGCGCAAGGGGGCTGGATGGAAACTTTGATATTTTAATAATGTATTCCTGTCAGTAGCTTTTTCATACAGGGAAGTATTAAGCCTTTATTCCTTTATCCTTATATATTCATTTTTTTGTTTCTGTACACTATTGTCATGCATATGTTCAGAGTATCAGTATTACCATTTCTGGTAAGTGGGTATGGGCATATCTCCACATGTTTCAATTGCAGAATAATTACTTTTTGTAAGTAGTACTGTTTACTTTTTATCAGGTCCAACACTGCAGTCGTGACAGCCCTAGACATAATCAGTGATTTTAATATGTTCGTAATGTTGGTGTGTTAACGTTTATTCCAACTATATTTTCTATGTTGGTGTACACATGTCAACTTTACATAAAGTTTTTTGCTTTGTATGTTCCCTAGGTTACTTCCAGCTTAAACAGTCTGGTTCCCTAGGATACTCGCCTGCGACGCGGCGCACCGCTGACGTCACTGGAAGGAGACACGGCAAGTGTGGCTGGACGGTCCGGCGGGCGGCGGCGCCTCGTGGCAGGTGAGTATGATTTGCATGTAATGTCTTAATGTCTTAATGTTGTGTTCACTATATAAGTCATGTCATTAGTATGTTTTGTTCGTCTGGCCCTGAGGACGGGGCTGTGTTCCCCGAAACATGTCGGCTGATTAAAGTTTCACCGTTTTCGCATATGGCGTGGAGTCTGAATGAGTGCCATCCATCACACCCACACTAGCTATCTGGGTCTGCGCTGCATTACCCATAGGAATGGCACCTCAGCAGTTGATTTCATGAGGAGTGGAGTGCCGGGACATTTTCTAGTTGGTTTATATATATATATATATATATATATATATATATATATATATATTTACACACACATATAAATACATACACACCCTGGGCCAGTGCTAGGGTGTTCGCCACCCCCCTGCAAACTGTAAATTTGCGCCCTCCCATACTTCACAAAGGGTCAGCGTGTGCCAAAGGGGTGAGGTCTCACAAGGAAGGGGTGTAGCCACACAATAGTACTCCCATTTCTGATTACGCAACACAGTAGCACAATCTTATTCACATTACACTGCACGTAGTAGTGCTGCTCATTCATATAATGCCCCCAGTAGTACTTAAGCTTATACACATAATGCCTACAGTAGTGCCACTTATACACATAATGCCCCTAGTAGTAGTGCTGATTATACATAATGCCCATGGTAGTAGTGCAGCTTATACACAGAATGCCCATAGCAGTAGTGCCTCTTACACATAATGCACACAGTAGTAGTGCCTCTTATGCACATAATGCCCACAGTAGTAGTGCAGCTTACACATAATAACCACATAATGCCCTAATATGCCATTTATACACATTGTGCCCCCATTAGTATCGTCCTTATACATAATGTCCACAGAAGTGTTGCTTATACATTATGACGCCAGTAGTAGCGTCTTTATACATAATGCCCCCCCCCCAGTAGTAGCGTCCTTACACGTAATGCCCACAGAAGTGCAGCAGTGCCACTTATACATAATGCCCACAGTAGTAGCATCCTTATACATAATGCCCACAGAAGTGCACCTTATACATAATACCCTCCGGTAGTAGCATCCTTATGCATAATACCCATAGAAGTGCCCCTTATACATAATGCCCCCAGTAGTAGCATCCTTATACATAATGCCCACAGTGGTAGCATCCTTATACATAATACACACAGACGTGATGCTTATCTATAATGCCCCCAGTAGTAGCGCCCTTGTACATAATGCCCCCCAGTAGCAGCGTCCTTATACATAATGCCCCCCAGTAGTAGCATCCTTATACATAATGGACCCCAGTAGTAGCGTCTCTCTCATACTCCACTTACCTAAGTCTGGTTGGCACCAATGTTTAATTTCCCTCTGTACAGCAGCCTGGTCCCGTGTAGCTCTGCCCCCTCCATTTCATGTAGCTCCGCCCCCTTTTTGGAACCCGCACACAGCCGCTGTCATAGGTGAAGGGTGTCAAAGTCAAACTGCATATTTCGATATTTAGAATACACTATGGCATTTACTAATGGATGCGTCTACGATGCATGCGTCAAATACGCATGCTATAGGTAATACGGTAGGGCGCGAATTACCCTAACGGCGAGTTACTGTGCACATTATGGTAGAAGATGCATTTGTTAATAAATATCATACTGTAACACAATAGCAAATATTTCTTACTTACAGAAAATATACACTGAAATGTGTTACAGCCAGAAAAACTAATTCTTATAGTGTCCTAAAACATATCAGATTGCTCTGTCCAAACAGGCATTGTGTCATGGAAGATAGACCTTTGACTGATTGAATGTGTAAATACCGTTGTTTGCCCCAATTGTTAGCATGAACAATTGGAACTTGGTGATGATGCCATTGATCCTGTGCTGTCATTGTCTCTGAGCTGCATTTTAACAAACAAGAGGCCAGATACCATACAATTGCTAAATATATGCAGATTCCTAATTGTGTGCGCTAATTCTGCATTCTTAAACACACCCCTGCACATACCAGAATTTTTGTATGCATCTTACAAAATATCAATATAAACCAGACATTGATATTTGAATTAATATTGATATGTTTTATGTATTATGTATTCTGGCTTTATGGTTTACACAGTACTGACCTGTCCCCTACACAATGAGTTACACATAGGGGGATATTCAATTAGCAGTGATAACGGACTTTTCCCGCGAAAAGTCCGGTTTTCACGCAAAAAAACTGACTTTTCCCGCGAAACGCAATTACAGCCTATTAAATTTTCCGGGAAAATTTATCGGTGATAATTTTTTCACTAATTTCACTTCACCTACTCTGAAGCAGGTGAAAAGTTGGGAAAAGTCACTATTTTAAGGTAAAAATGTTTGGATATGGGCCCTCATTCCGAGTTGTTCGCTCGGAGATTTTCATCGCATCGCAGTGAGAATTCTCTTAGTGCGCATGCGCAATGTTCGCACTGCGACTGCGCCAAGTAACTTTACTATGAAGAAAGTAAGTTTACTCACGGCTTTTTCATCGCTCCGACGTTCGCATTGTGATTGACAGGAAATGGGTGTTACTGGGCGGATGCACGGCGTTTTAGGGGCGTGTGGCTGAAAACGCTACCGTTTCCGGGAAAAACGCAGGAGTGGCCGGGGAAACGGTGGGTGTGCCTGGGCGAACGCTGGGTGTGTTTATGACGTCAGCCAGGAACGAAAAGCACTGAACTGATCGCACAGGCAGAGTAAGTCTGAAGCTACTCAAAAACTGCTAACTCGTTTGTGATAGCAATATTGCGAATACATCGGTCGCACATTTAAGAAGCTAAGATTCACTCCCAGTAGGCGGCGGCTTAGCGTGTGTAACTCTGCTACATTCGCCTTGCGAGCGAACAACTCGGAATGAGGGCCATGGGCCCTCATTCCGAGTTGTTCGCTCGGAGTTTTTCATCGCATCGCAGTGAGAATTCTCTTAGTGCGCATGCGCAATGTTCGCACTGCGACTGCGCCAAGTAACTTTACTATGATGAAAGTAAGTTTACTCACGGCATTTTCATCGCTCCGACGTTCGCATTGTGATTGACAGGAAATGGGTGTTACTGGGCGGATGCACGGTGTTTTAGGGGCGTGTGGCTGGAAACGCTACCGTTTCCGGAAAAAACGCAGGAGTGGCCGGAGAAACGGTGGGAGTGCCTGGGCGAACGCTGGGTGTGTTTATGACGTCAGCCAGGAACGAAAAGCACTGAACTGATCGCACAGGCAGAGTAAGTCTGAAGCTACTCAGAAACTGCTAACTCGTTTGTAATCGCAATATTGCGCGTACGTCGGTCGCAATTTTAAGAAGCTAAGATTCACTCCCAGTAGGCGGCGGCTTAGCGTGTGTAACTCTGCTACATTCGCCTTGCGAGCGAACAACTCGGAATGAGGGCCATGGTACAGAACTCCTGGGACACCCCCCTTAATGACTAATTAGGCACGTTGAAGTTTTTAATTATTTTTAATTGGCCAATAATGACGTCATTTTTGGGGTGAAAAACTACAAAGTGATGGAAATTTGGGTTCAAGGTATGGGACAGGTATATTGGGGTGCTTTATGAGTGGGACGGGTGTTTTAGGGCTTGCAGATGGGAGTAATCGGTCTGTTTCCACTTTTTTTTTTAAAGTACCCTAAAATGACCCAAATATATACTTATACCCATTTTCATGTACTCCAAATTTAATGAGAGCATTTATTTTGCTCAAAAAAATTTGCTTTCTATCATTTTTTTTGCATTTTTACAAAAATGTATATAACAGCCATTTCACACAATTTAAGTCCCCAAAAACTCTCTAATGTGATCTCTAACACACTTCTCTTCTGGTTTCCTATGTTAGTTTAGCATTTTTGGGGGTACAGGCTGATTTCCCCATTTTCACCTGCACTTTTCACTGCAAGAATTTTCACATGAAACCCGTTTGGAATTAAATAGGTCGAAAAACGGAGCGTTTTCGCGGCAATTTTCGCCCGATTGCCGCAAAAAATTTTCGGGTGAAAAATTGCAGCGAATTTGCGGATAATTTAATACCCTAGATAGTCTTTACACAGCTGGTCAAGTGTATATATGTATATGTATATAAAGGTATTGTTTCATTAGATATCCATCCATACGTGTAGTACAGAGATGGGACAGCATAAGGACACCGTGTGTGGGATCAAATTGTTCATGGTCACATAAGTAATCGGTGCTTGTGAGGATATTGTTACATATTGCGGCAACAATTTATTAGCGATACCGGATTCATGTATATTCTGGTATGATACTGTGGTTGGTTTGAACTGGTCTTTAGGCGGGAGCTCAGAGGTAAACAACTGTAATCACATCCCAAGATTAGGCATCGCCCAGTGTTCGAACGGACCAACGACCAACGGTGTACTGAATATGTCTCGCCCCTGGACCAATGGAAGAAGGTCTTACATTCCCCATTGTACTGTTTTTGGAACACTGTTTAAAAGGACACGCACCTGGCCCAGGTTGGAGTCACCTTTCTCAGAGGTCATCTTGTTAGATGACTGAGACCTGGATCCAGTGGCGCCAGCGTATGTATTTGGTCTGTTACCTGTAAGCCCTTATTAGTGTATTATTCTGTACTTGCATTTCTCTGCATATTTGTGTTTATTGTTTGATAAATTGTTACTGCGATCTGTATCTGTTTTTCCCTTTTCACATTATTAAATATTTGCGGGTTGGAGCGCAGTAAACTTGTAACGTGTTCATTTAAGTTAAACTGGTGCACTTCTCATTATGGTTGTGTCCGTTTACATAAACGATTGCACTAGTTTTTAAGTGTTGTCAACTTTTACAGGGGGAGAAGGCTTTTCATGCTGCTGGCGCCGCTGCCCGTCATACAGTGTGACAGGCACAGCAGCTGGCAGCAGCAGGGGGGATAGGGCGGTGCAACAACATGGATGCAGAGCAGGTAGAGCGTCTCTCCAGCCTGGCTCCTCCCTGCTTTGCATCCCTTCGCTTAGCGGGTAGCGCTGGGCCTGTACACACCCACCCATATAACTACATATATACACATGCGAGTACATACCTCCCAACTTTCACGGGACAGTCGCGTTTCTTTGGGACTGTCCTGCTGTCCCCCCGTGGGCCTCAGTGTCCCGCGGTGGGGTGGGAAGTTGGGAGGCCTGCTGCTTTGCTTAGCAGAGCAGTCTATTTACTAGAGGCGGAGGTAGAGGGGGCATGCCAGAATCTCACAGAGCGCTGGTCATGCTCCCCCAGTGATGAAAACCGGGTGCGTGGCTCGTGATTGCGGCACTCCCACGAAGCCACACCCCTCCATGAGGCCACACCCCCTTTTCCTGGTGCAAAGTTCCCCTTTCTGTAGCTGAAAAGTTGGGAGGTATGTAAGTAGTATGCCCAGCATAAATAGTTTGCCCTATTACAATATTTCACAGAACAAAAATATAGGATTACAGCAAATCCAATAAAAACACAGTGGGTCTTTATAAATCCTCAAATCATAAAAATATGACCTGAGTCAATCATAGAAAAACAGCATTGGCACTGATCAGGGTATCTTATAGAGTCATCCGTTAACAGATGCTTTTTGAAAAGTTTTTAGCTTGTATAAAGTTTATAGTTGTAAAAAAGATAACAATATGTGCATTGTTGAAATACTGTACAGTTCTCTTTATGGAAGAGTGCCTCTTGTTTGCGGTTACTGAATGAATGAACAAAGTTCCGGTAAGCTTACTTCAGTAGCATGTCACTTTGATTATTTGTGCTGCGACTTCCCCTGTCAGTCTATTGTTACAGAAGAGAGATCGGGTAGACGCCGCGACATGCTGCTGTTTCCTAAGCTCTGAGTGTCATTACTCACTTGAACATTACAGGAATTGTAATTGTGATTGGTGTGTGCGGCGTCTCCTCCTAGCTGCAATGTTAGCATGTGCCTGTGCTGGATAATCCTTATCTTCTTGTCAGCTTAGCTTTAGGGAGCCGCATTTTTGTGTCCCTGTTCATTGGGGCCCCTCTGGCCCTCGGGGCCCTATACGAAGGGCTTGTGCCCTGTCCCCATCTATGGCCGTAGTCCAGTTATTTTCTGGTGATCACGAGACAATAATTCCCAAGAAGTAGGGACGGACATCGGAAGCCCATCAACAAATGATGGCTGGGTTTCCACCGTCAAATCTTTAGATGTAATGGTAACCAACCATTGCACCAAAAGAATTCAACAGAAAAACATCATGATTCACGCACAGTAGCCGATCTTACCACGGTCAAGCAGGACTTTTGCCCGGGGCGCCGCAATCCGGAGGGTGCCGCACCATGGCATGATCCGCCGCTGTGCCCCCGCCGCTGTGCTCACCGCCGCTGTGCCACCCGCTGTGAAGGGAACCAGACACTACGCTTCTAGTTTCCCTTCGTGGAGGGGACCTTTGCTGTGCGGTGCGCGATGATGTCAGCGCGAACCGCACAGCATTGTGGCACAGACGCTAGGGGTCATAATTGACCTCTAGTGTCTATGCTGATCCGAGGAGAGGAGCAGCGCCGGCGGCTGTCTGCAGCGGTCTGGAATCAGTCAGCGGGGATAGTAAGTATAATTTTTTTTCCCTCTTCCAGCGGCGCTACAGGTGGCACAAATGGGGCGTAACTGACCACGCCCCCATATGAAGCCACGCCCCTATCGTTTTGCCCGGGGCGCCACAAGGGCAAGAACCGGCCCTGTTTACGCATGCGCAAAAAAAAACAAAGTTTGCATATGCGTGAATCTCTGCAACGCGGGCGCACATGTGCAAACCCTCTGCTGCATAGCTGGGATGGTACGGGGCAGGACCATTGGAACACCATCAAATGTTTACCATTCAATGACGGCAAACATCAGAACGCTGCCATCGAATGGTAAAAATACTGCCATCACAACAAAACCATCGATGGTTGCAAACTGTCGCAATGTGATGGCTATACCTGCCAAGTAGGCATATTCTTTGAAAGAGATGACTCCTTAATATTATAGGACATAACCTCCAAGTGTTTGTGCCTGTAAAGGGGAGATAGAGCACTTAAGTTATCTGAACTGCGGTATTTTATTGTATGGTGATCATAGTGGCAAGTATGTAAGTATTTTTTTGTTACTCATCACCCTCAATTTATTGGATGTGTGGGCCCTCCAAACTTCCATTGAAAGTATAGGAAAAGGGGTGTGGCCTTTACCCGTGGCCATGCCCCTTTCCTAATTTGTACCGATTTTCTCTAACGTCCTAAGTGGATGCTGGGGACTCCGTAAGGACCATGGGGAATAGCGGCTCCGCAGGAGACTGGGCACAAAAGTAAAGCTTTAGAACTACCTGGTGTGCACTGGCTCCTCCCCCTATGACCCTCCTCCAAGCCTCAGTTAGATTTTTGTGCCCGAACGAGAAGGGTGCACACTAGGTGGCTCTCCTGAGCTGCTTAGTGAAAAGTTTAGTTTTAGTTTTTTTATTTTCAGTGAGACCTGCTGGCAACAGGCTCACTGCATCGAGGGACTAAGGGGAGAAGAAGCGAACTCACCTGCGTGCAGAGTGGATTGGGCTTCTTAGGCTACTGGACATAGCTCCAGAGGGACGATCACAGGCCCAGCCATGGATGGGTCCCAGAGCCGCGCCGCCGGCCCCCTTACAGAGCCAGAAGACAGAAGAGGTCCGGAAAATCGGCGGCAGAAGACGTCCTGTCTTCAACAAGGTAGCGCACAGCACTGCAGCTGTGCGCCATTGCTCTCAGCACACTTCACACTCCGGTCACTGAGGGTGCAGGGCGCTGGGGGGGGGGCGCCCTGAGACGCAATAAAAACACCTTGGATGGCAAAAAATGCATCACATATAGCTCCTGGGCTATATGGATGAATTTAACCCCTGCCAGAATACATAGAAAAACGGGAGATAGGCTCCGCCCCCTTATCGGCGGCCTTATCTCCTCAGCACACTGGCGCCATTTTCCCTCACAGGTCCGTTGGAGGGAAGCTCCCTGGCTCTCCCCTGCAGTCACTACACTACAGGAAGGGTTAAAAAAGAGAGGGGGGGCACTAATTACGCGCAGTATTAAAGATACAGCAGCTATAAGGGGAAAAACACTTATATAAGGTTATCCCTGTATATATATAGCGCTCTGGTGTGTGCTGGCAAACTCTCCCTCTGTCTCCCCAAAGGGCTAGTGGGGTCCTGTCCTCTATCAGAGCATTCCCTGTGTGTGTGCTGTGTGTCGGTACGTTTGTGTCGACATGTATGAGGAGAAAAATGATGTGGAGACGGAGCAGATTGCCTGTAATAGTGATGTCACCCCCTAGGGGGTCGACACCTGAGTGGATGAACTGTTGGAAGGAATTACGTAACAGTGTCAGCTCTGTATAAAAGACAGTGCTTGACATGAGACAGCCGGCTACTCAGCTTGTGCCTGTCCAGACGTCTCATAGGCCGTCAGGGGCTCTAAAGCGCCCGTTACCTCAGATGGCAGATATAGACGCCGACACGGATACTGACTCCAGTGTCGACGGTGAAGAGACAAATGTGACTTCCAGTAGGGCCACACGTTACATGATTGAGGCAATGAAAAATGTTTTACACATTTCTGATAATACGAGTACCACCAAAAAGGGGTATTATGTTCGGTGAGGAAAAACTACCTGTAGTTTTCCTGAATCTGAAAAATTAAATGAGGTGTGTGATGATGCGTGGTTTTCCCCCGATAACAACTGATAATTTCTAAAATGTTATTGGCATTATATCCTTTCCCGCCAGAGGTTAGGGTGCGTTGGGAAACACCCCCTAGGGTGGATAAAGCGCTCACACGCTTGTAAGAACAAGGGCTCTACCCTCTCCTGAGATGGCCGCCCTTAAGGATCCTGCTGATAGAAAGCAAGAGGGCATCCTAAAAGGTATTTACACACATACTGGTGTTATACTGCGACCAGCAATCGCCTCAGCCTGGATGTGCAGTGCTGGGTTGGCGTGGTCGGATTCCCTGACTGAAAATATTGATACCCTAGATAGGGACAGTATATTATTGCCTATAGAGCATTTAAAAGATGCATTTCTATATATGCGTGATGCACAGCGGAATATTTGCCGACTGGCATCAAGTCTAAGTGCGTTGTCCATTTCTACCAGTAGAGGGTTATGGACACGACAGTGGTCAGGTGATGCGGATTCCAAACGGCATTTGGAAGTATTGCCTTATTAAGGGGAGGAGTTATTTGGGGTCGGTCTTTCAGACCTGGTGGCCACGGCAACAGCTGGGAAATCCACGTTTGTACCCCAGGTCGCCTCTCAACATGAGAAGACGCCGTATTATCAGGCGCAGTCTTTTCGTGGGCAAGCGGGCAAAAGGTTCCTCATTTCTGCCCCGTGACAGAGGGAGAGGAAAAAGGCTGCAGAAATCAGCCAGTTCCCAGGAACAGAAACCCTCTCCCTCTCAACATGAGAAGACGCCGTATTATCAGGCGCAGTCTTTTCGTGGGCAAGCGGGCAAAAGGTTCCTCATTTCTGCCCCGTGACAGAGGGAGAGGAAAAAGGCTGCAGAAATCAGCCAGTTCCCAGGAACAGAAACCCTCTCCCGCCTCTGCCAAGCCCTCAGTATGACTCTGGGGCTTTACAAGCAGAATCAGGCACGGTGGGGGCCCGTCTCAATGAATTTCAGCGCGCAGTGGGCTCACTCGCAAGTAGACCCCTGGATCCTTCAGGTGATATCTCAGGGGTACAAATTGGAATTCGAGACGTCTCCCCCTCACCGTTTCCTAAAGTCGGCTTTACCGATGTCTCCTTCTGACAGGGAGACAGTTTTGGAAGCCATTCACAAGCTGTATTCCCAGCAGGTGATAATCAAGGTACCCCTCCTGCAACAGGGAACGGGGTATTATTCCACACTGTTGTGGTACCGAAGCCGGACGGCTCGGTGAGACCGATTCTAAATCTAAAATCTTTGAACACTTACATACAGAGGTTCAAATTCAAGATTGAGTCACTCAGAGCAGTGATTGCGAACCTGGAAGAAGGGGACTACATGATGTCTCTGGACATCAAGGATGCTTACCTTCATGTCCCAATTTACCCTTCTCACCAAGGGTACCTCAGGTTTATGGTACAGAACTGTCACTATCAGTTTCAGACGCTGCCGTAGGGATGGTCCACGGCACCCCGGGTCTTTACCAAGGTAATGGCCGAAATGATGATACTCCTTCGAAGGAAGGGAATTTTAGTTATCCCTTACTTGGACGATTCCCTGATAAGGGTAAGATCCAGGGAACAGTTGGAGGTCGGTGTAGCACTATCTCAGGTAGTGTTGCGGCAGCACGATTGGATTCTCAATATTCCAAAATCGCAGCTGATTCCGACGACTCGTCTTCTGTTCTTAGGGATGATCCTGGACACAGTTCAGAAAAAGGTGTTTCTCCCGGAGGAGAAAGTCAGGGAGTTATCCGAGCTAGTCGGGAACCTCCTATAACCGAGCCAAGTCTCAGTACATCAATGAAATGGTTCTGGGAAAAATGGTGGCTTCCTATGAAGCAATCCCATGCGGCAGATTCCACGCAAGAACTTTCCAGTGGGACCTGCTGGACAAATGGTCTGGGTCGCATCTTCAGATGCATCAGCGGATAACCCTGTCACCAAGCACAAGGGTGTCTCTCCTGTGGTGGTTGCAGAGTGCTCATCTTCTAGAGGGCCGCACATTCAGGACTGGGTCCTGGTGACCACGGATGCCAGCCTGCGAGGCTGGGGAGCAGTCACACAGGGAAGGAATTTCCAGAGCTTATGGTCAAGCCTGGAGACATCACTTCACATAAATATCCTGAAGCTAAGGGCCATTTACAATGCTCTAAGCTCAGCAAGACCTCTGCTTCAAGGTCACCCGGAGTTGATCCATTCGGACAACATCACGGCAGTCACCAACGTAAACAGACAGGGTGACACAAGAAGCAGAAGGGCAATGGCAGAAGCTGCAAGGATTCTTCGCTGGGCGGAAAATCATGTGATAGCACTGTCAGCAGTATTCATTCCGGGAGTGGACAACTGGGAAGCAGACTTCCTCAGCAGACACGACCTCCACCCGGGAGAGTGGGGACTTCACCCAGAAGTCTTCCACATGTTTGTAAAACTCGACAAGTATTGCGCCAGGTCAAGGGACCCTCAGGCAATAGCTGTAGACGCTCTGGTAACACAGTGGGTGTACCAGTCAGTGTATGTGTTCCCTCCTCTGCCTCTCATAACCAAGGTACTGAGAATTATAAGATGGAGAGGAGTAAGCACTATATTCGTGGCTCTGGATTGGCCAAGAAGGACTTGGTAACCGGAACTTCAAGAGATGCTCACGGAGGATCCGTGGCCTCTACCTCTAAGAAGGGACCTGCTCCAGCAAGGACCATGTCTGTTCCAAGACTTACCGCGGCTGCGTTTAACGGCAGGGCGGTTGAACGCCGGATCCTGAAGGAAAGAGGCATTCCGGATGAAGTCATCCCTATCCTGATTAAAGCCAGGAAAGATATAACCGCAAAACATTATCACCGCATTTGGCGAAAATATGTTGCGTGGTGCGAGGCCAGTAAGGCCCCGACGGAGGAATTTTCAACTAGGTCGATTCCTACATTTCCTGCAAACAGGAGTGTCTATGGGCCTGAAATGGGGGTCCATTAAGGTTCAAATTTCGGCCCTGTCAATTTTCTTCCAAAAAGAACTAGCTTCAGTCCCTGAAGTTCAGACGTTTGTGAAAGGGGTACTGTATATACAGCCTCCTTTTGTGCCTCCAGTGGCACCTTGGGATCTAAATGTAGTTTGTGGGTTCCAAAAGTCACATTGGTTTGAACCACTTAAATATGTGGAGTTAAAATATCTCACATGGAAAGTGGTCATGCTGTTGGCCCTGGCCTGGGCCAGGTGCGTGTCAGAATTGGCGGCTTTTTCCTGTAAAAGCCCTCATCTGATTTTCCATTCGGACAGGGCGGAATTGAGGACTTGTCCTCAGTTTCTCCCTAAGGTGATTTTCAGCGTTTCACCTGAATCAACCTATTGTGGTGCCTGCGGCTACTAGGGACTTGGAGTACTCCAAGTTGCTAGACGTTGTCAGAGCCCTGGAAATATAGGTTTCCAGGACGGCTGGAGTCAGAAAATCTGACTCGTTGTTTATTCTGTATGCACCCAACAAGCTGGGTGCTCCTGCTTCTAAGCAGACTATTGCTCGTTGGATTTGTAGTACAATTCAGCTTGCACATTCTGTGGCAGGCCTGCCACAGCCAAAATCTGTAAAAGCCCATTCCACAAGGAAGGTGGGCTCATCTTGGGCGGCTGCCCGAAGGGTCTCGGCTTTACAACTTTGCCGAGCAGCTACTTGGTCAGGAGCAAATACGTTTGTAAAATTCTACAAATTTGATACCCTGGCTGAGGAGGACCTGGAGTTCTCTCATTTGGTGCTGCAGAGTCATCCGCACTCTCCCGCCCGTTTGGGAGCTTTGGTATAATCCCCATGGTCCTTACGGAGTCCCCAGCATCCACTTAGGACGTTAGAGAAAATAAGAATTTACTTACAGATAACTCTATTTCTCGTAGTCCGTAGTGGATGCTGGGCGCCCATCCCAAGTGCGGATTGTCTGCAATACTGGTACATAGTTATTGTTACCAAAAAATCGGGTTATTGCTGTAGTGAGCCATCTTTTCTAGAGGCTCCTCTGTTATCATGCTGTTAACTGGGTTTAGATCACAAGTTATATGGTGTGATTGGTGTGGCTGGTATGAGTCTTACCCGGGATTCAAAATCCTTCCTTATTGTGTACGCTCGTCCGGGCACAGTATCCTAACTGAGGCTTGGAGGAGGGTCATAGGGGGAGGAGCCAGTGCACACCAGGTAGTTCTAAAGCTTTACTTTTGTGCCCAGTCTCCTGCGGAGCCGCTATTCCCCATGGTCCTTACGGAGTCCCCAGCATCCACTACGGACTACGAGAAATAGAATTATCGGTAAGTAAATTCTTATTTTTCTGTGTAAAATGTTGGAGGGTATGCGAGTCTTACTGCATTCAAAATAGTACACTCATGTTGATGCAGAGATGGTATAAAAATTGGTATCCAGATGATAGGTCAACATGGATAAGGTCAGCATAATCAAAAAATCGACGTGACTTTTTTTAATTTTTGACTTTTTTCATACTTTACGATCCACGTGGCCTATGATTGGGAATAGTAACCGTGCCCGAAGCATGGTGAGCGAAGCGAGCCATGGGAGGTGACGCAGTGCACTTATTGGGGTTCTCGGTCACTTTACAAGGAGTAAACGACAACCCCAAAAAAAAAAAATTTGAGCTTTCCTGTGTCAACCTTTTTGTCATGTCAATCTTTTTCGGGTGTTGACCTTTTGGGTACAACTTAGACCGTCGACCTTTTTCTGATCAACTTAGACAGCCATACCCAGAGGCGGATTGGCCATAGGGTTTAGAGGGAAGATTCCAGGTGGGCTGACGCACCTGTGGGGCCTGTTTTGCATGAGGACATGTGGTCCTTTTTATAGACATAATGAATAAGATGCAAAATAATTTGCATATATGAAAATGACTTTGCCACTTAGCCTGTGATTGCAGATGATCTAGTTTATGCCCTGTGTGCCTGCTTGGCTGACATATAGGATTGAGTGAAAAGTGATTGGGATACGGTTGGTGTAATGGGTGGTCTTCAGTATGCCGACTGTCGGGATCCCGGCGCACAGTATACCGGTGCCGGAATCCCGACAGCCGGCATACCGACACTTTTTCTCCCTCATGGGGGTCCACGACCTGGAGGGAGAATAAAATAGCGTGGCATGCGTAGCGCACCACCGTGCCCGCAAGGGGCTCACTTGCGCTCGCCACACTGTCGGTATGCCAGCGGTCGGGCTCCCGGCGCCGGCATGCTGGTCGCCGGCATACCATACTACACCCGGTGTAATAAGCAAGAAAATGATATAGTTTCCTAAATTCTGAAGGTGTATCATATAATGTGCTCATAATATTTAATTTTATTTCTTTTTAACTTCCCCCTTGATGCTGGACATGCCCACTATCTGGAAAGTCTTGGGGGGAGGGTGCTGCTGCCATGGCCCATGGCTAGACCTTACACCTCTGGTGCTGCCCATGTGGGGTCACTAGTGCAAATTTTTCCAGGGTCGCTTTTTGGCCCTCATTCCGAGTTGTTCGCTCGGTAAATTTCATCGCATCGCAGCGATTTTCCGCTTAGTGCGCATGCGCAATGTCCGCACTGCGACTGCGCCAAGTAAATTTGCTATGAAGTTAGGATTTTTACTCACGGCTTTTTCTTCGCTCAGGCGATCGTAATGTGATTGACAGGAAATGGGTGTTTCTGGGCGGAAACAGGCCGTTTTATGGGCGTGTGGGAAAAAACGCTACCGTTTCCGGAAAAAACGCAGGAGTGGCCGGAGGAACGGAGGAGTGTCTGGGCGAACGCTGGGTGTGTTTGTGACGTCAAACCAGGAACGACAAGCACTGAACTGATCGCAGATGCCGAGTAAGTCTGGAGCTACTCAGAAACTGCTACGAGGTGTGTAATCGCAATATTGCGAATACATCGGTCGCAATTTTAAGATGCTAAGATTCACTCCCAGTAGGCGGCGGCTTAGCGTGAGCAACTCTGCTAAAATCGCCTTGCGAGCGAACAACTCGGAATGAGGGCCTTTGTTCCCAATCCGCCCCTGGCCATACCCATAAAAATTAGTTTTCATCAGTGGTTCTCAAACTGTGTGCTGTGGCACCCTCAGGGTACTTGTAGGGGTACCATGGATTGGTGGTCCATGACCAATTCAAATTATTTATGGTCAATGTAATAGTCAAAACCAGTGCTGGTAGCTGCCAATCATAAAATATGTGGATACACAGAACCAAAAACTGTCCCTTACCACATAACTGAACCTAAGGATGACATTATAGACAAAATAAGAAACTTGCCCTAGGGTTGCTGTTAAAAAAACTCTGATACTCTAGAGCGCCATAACTCAAAAAAGTTTGGGAACCACTGGCTGAAGGTATTGTAAAAACTAAGAGCACATATGTAAATGCAGAGACTAAAGGAATTCATCCCCTTCCCCCCCTAGTTTATGACAGAGTCTTCATCACCAATATGTGTATGCGCCTGCCCTGCAAATGTTACATAATTATGCAGGATCATTCTGTGTCAAGCTCTGCAGAAGTAGCATGTGTACCAGGTCCTACCAGGAATATGCATAATGGTCAATCTTCTTGAATATAACGGGACAGATCTGACTTGTTTTTATGCACTGCCCCACCCGTCATGTAACTTATCACACTTCACTTGGGAGACAGTTGGTTTTTCAAGTTTTTTTGTTGTTGCAGCCATCAGTACTGAACTGTGCCCCATAAGGGGAAGGAGAGAGAGTGGGAGGCAGGGCAGGGGGCGGGAAATCCTGCTGGCGATCAGATTAACTGTGTATCTGCTGGCTGGACTCAGTCACTGTGTTCAGCAGCCATCTCCCTTCAGGTCAGAACTTAAGCAGAGGAAGACACCTGTACAGCAGCTGCCAGGAAAGTGTCAGAGTGCAAGCAAACTATTCCTTCCCAGGAAGCTACTGAGGTGAGTGTGTGAGGGTGAAGTTAGCTCCCACGTCAGCCAGCTTCTTATTAATGCTCCAGCTCTCTTATTTAGAACATGTAATTTTAAAACAATTAAATATTAAGTTAACATTGTATAAACAGCAATGCTTGCACCTTACACCAATTTCAATTGTATTTTGCCTTGCCCAACAAGGTTTTGTGCATGAAATAGGGTAGCAAAGTGGGCCCAGCCACCAGATTCTATCATTTTGCTGTAGATGTGCAAGTATTAAACCCACAGAGGGTGGCCACTTACAGTGCATGTTGGATGCATGAGATATTTGTGATTTTTGTTCCCCCTAAAAAGCACTCTGTTACAAGTTGATACAAGATTGATAACAGCTTCCACACTTGGGATAAGTGTGCAGATACTTGTTTTATTGGTTTCAATGATCTCTTGCTATTCCTGAAACTAGATATCAGAATTAAAACTTAGATTAACAAAATTGCCCCTGCGTGCCACCACAAAACTCCAAACTGGTGCTCTGAATTATGCAGCGCTGTACAGAGTATACCAGTCATTCACAGTCCCTGCAAAATAGGAGCTTACAGTCCACATTCTCATACCTCCCAACATGACCCTCTCCAGGAGGGACACAATGCTCTGTTCCTGGACTTCCCTCTTAATGTATGATTGCCCTCACCTGTGCTGAAACACCTTTCTTATCAATTTACCGGTTCAAAACAGGTGATGGTAATCATACTTTCTCTGACGTCCTAGTGGATGCTGGGAACTCCGTAAGGACCATGGGGAATAGCGGCTCCGCAGGAGACTGGGCACAAAAGTAAAAGCTTTAGGACTACCTGGTGTGCACTGGCTCCTCCCCCTATGACCCTCCTCCAAGCCTCAGTTAGATTTTTGTGCCCGGCCGAGAAGGGTGCACACTAGGGGCTCTCCTGAGCTTCTTAGTAAAAGTTTAGTTTTAGGTTTTTTATTTTCAGTGAGACCTGCTGGCAACAGGCTCACTGCATCGAGGGACTAAGGGGAGAAGAAGCGAACTCACCTGCGTGCAGAGTGGATTGGGCTTCTTAGGCTACTGGACACCATTAGCTCCAGAGGGACCGAACACAGGCCCAGCCTCGGAGCTCGGTCCCAGAGCCGCGCCGCCGGCCCCCTTACAGAGCCAGAAGCAAGAAAAGGTCCGGAAAAATCGGCGGCAGAAGACATCAGTCTTCAACAAGGTAGCGCACAGCACTGCAGCTGTGCGCCATTGTTACTCAGGCACACTTCACACTCCGGTCACTGAGGGTGCAGGGCGCTAGGGGGGGGCGCCCTGAGCAGCAATGTAAAACACCTTGGCTGGCATAAATACACCACATATAACCCCCAGGGCTATATGGATGTATTTTAACCCCTGCCAGAACTCACCAAAAAAGCGGGAGAAAAGGCCGCCGAGAAGGGGGCGGAGCCTATCTCCTCAGCACACGGGCGCCATTTTCCATCACAGCTCCGCTGGAAGGATGTCTCCCTGACTCTCCCCTGCAGTCCTGCACTACAGAAAAGGGTAAAAAAGAGAGGGGGGCACTAATTTGGCGCAGTTTTTATACTAACAGCAGCTATAAAGGGAAAAGCACATTTTATAGTGGTATTCCTGTGTATATATAGCGCTCTGGTGTGTGCTGGCATACTCTCCCTCTGTCTCCCCAAAGGGCTAGTGGGGTCCTGTCCTCTATCAGAGCATTCCCTGTGTGTGTGCGGTGTGTCGGTACGATTGTGTCGACATGTTTGAGGAGGAAAATGAGATGGAGGCGGAGCAATTGCCTATTATACAGTTGTCACCCCCTAGGGAGTCGACACCTGAGTGGATGAGCTTATGGAAGGAATTGCGTGACAGTGTCAGCTCTTTACGACAGACAGTTGACGACATGAGACAGCCGGCTACTCAGCTTGTGCCTGTCCAGGGGTCTCAAACGCCATCAGGGGCTTTAAAACGCCCGTTACCTCAAATGGCAGACACAGACACTGATACTGACTCCAGTGTCGATGATGAGGAGACAAACGTGACTTCCACTAGGGCCACACGTTACATGATTGAAGCAATGAAAAATGTATTGCATATCTCTGATAATACAAGTACCACTAAAAAGGGTATTATGTTTGGTGAGAAAAAACTGCCTGTAGTTTTTCCTGTGTCCGAGGAATTAAATGAAGTGTGTGATGAGGCGTGGGTTTCCCCCGATAAAAAACTGATAATTCCTAAAAGGTTATTGGCATCGTACCCTTTCCCGCCAGAGGATAGGGCACGTTGGGAAACACCCCCTAGGGTGGATAAAGCGCTCACACGCTTGTCTAAACAGGTAGCACTACCCTCTCCTGATACGGCCGCCCTAAAGGAACCTGCCGATAGAAAGCTGGAGAATATCCTAAAATGTATATACTCTCACACGGGTGTTATACTGCGACCAGCAATCGCCTCAGCCTGGATGTGCAGTGCGGGCCTGGCGTGGTCGGATTCCCTGACTGAAAATATTGATACCCTAGATAGGGACAGTATATTACTGACTATAGAGCATTTGAAGGATGCATTTCTATATATGCGTGATGCACAGAGGGATATTTGCCGACTGGCATCAAGAGTTAGCGCGCTGTCCATTTCTGCAAGAAGAGGTTTATGGACGCGGCAGTGGTCAGGTGATGCGGATTCTAAAAGGCACATGGAAGTATTGCCTTATAAGGGGGAGGAGTTATTTGGGGTAGGTCTATCAGACCTGGTAGCCACGGCAACTGCTGGAAAATCCACATTTTTACCCCAGGTAGCTTCTCAACCTAAGAAGACTCCGTATTATCAGGCGCAGTCCTTTCGGCCCCATAAGGGCAAGCGGGCAAAAGGCGCCTCATTTCTGCCCCGTGGCAGAGGGAGAGGAAAAAGGCTGCAACAAACAGCCAGTTCCCAGGAACAAAAGCCCTCTCCCGCCTCCGCAAAGTCCTCAGCATGACGCTGGGGCTTTACAAGCGGACTCAGGCACGGTGGGGGCCCGTCTCAAGAAATTCAGTGCGCAGTGGGCCCACTCGCAAGTGGACCCCTGGATCCTTCAGGTGGTATCTCAGGGGTACAAATTGGAATTCGAGACGTCTCCCACTCGCCGTTTTCTAAAGTCTGCTTTACCAACGTCTCCCTCAGACAGGGAGGCAGTATTGGAAGCCATTCACAAGCTGTATTCCCAGCAGGTGATAATCAAGGTACCCCTCCTACAACAGGGAAAGGGGTACTATTCCACACTATTTGTGGTACCGAAGCCGGACGGCTCGGTAAGACCAATTTTAAACCTAAAATCCTTGAACACTTACATACAAAGGTTCAAATTCAAGATGGAGTCACTCAGAGCAGTGATTGCAAACCTGGAAGAAGGGGACTATATGGTGCCTCTGGACATCAAAGATGCTTACCTACATGTCCCAATTTACCCTTCTCACCAAGGGTACCTCAGGTTTGTGGTACAGAACTGTCACTATCAGTTTCAGACGCTGCCGTTTGGATTTTCCACGGCACCCCGGGTCTTTACCAAGGTAATGGCCGAAATGATGATACTCCTTCGAAGAAAGGGAGTTTTAGTTATCCCTTGGACGATCTCCTGATAAGGGCAAGATCCAGGGAACAGTTGGAAGTCGGAGTAGCACTATCTCAGATAGTGCTGCGCCAGCACGGTTGGATTCTCAATATTCCAAAATCGCAGCTGATCCCGACGACACGACTTCTATTCCTAGGGATGATCCTGGACACAGTCCAGAAAAAGGTGTTTCTCCCGGAGGAGAAAGCCAGGGAGTTATCCGAACTAGTCAGAAATCTCCTAAAACCAGGCCAAGTCTCAGTGCATCAATGCACAAGGGTCCTGGGAAAGATGGTGGCTTCTTACGAAGCAATCCCATTCGGCAGATTCCACGCAAGAACCTTCCAGTGGGATCTGCTAGACAAATGGTCCGGGTCACATCTTCAGATGCATCAGCGGATAATCTTGTCACCAAGGACAAGGGTGTCTCTCCTGTGGTGGTTGCAGAGTGCTCATCTTCTAGAGGGCCGCAGATTCGGCATTCAGGACTGGGTCCTGGTGACCACGGATGCCAGCCTGAGAGGCTGGGGAGCAGTCACACAGGGAAGAAATTTCCAGGGCTTGTGGTCAAGCCTGGAGACATCACTTCACATAAATATCCTGGAGCTAAGGGCCATCTACAATGCTCTAAGCCTAGCAAGACCTCTGCTTCAAGGTCAGCCGGTGCTGATCCAGTCGGACAACATCACGGCAGTCGCCCACGTAAACAGACAGGGCGGCACAAGAAGCAGGAGGGCAATGACAGAGGTTGCAAGGATTCTTCGCTGGGCGGAAAATCATGTGATAGCACTGTCAGCAGTGTTCATTCCGGGAGTGGACAACTGGGAAGCAGACTTCCTCAGCAGACACGACCTCCACCCGCGGGAGTGGGGACTTCACCCAGAAGTCTTCCACATGATTGTGAACCGTTGGGAAAAACCAAAGGTGGACATGATGGCGTCCCGCCTCAACAAAAAACTAGACAGGTATTGCGCCAGGTCATGGGACCCTCAGGCAATAGCTGTGGACGCTCTGGTAACACCGTGGGTGTACCAGTCAGTGTATGTATTCCCTCCTCTGCCTCTCATACCCAAGGTACTGAGAATCATAAGAAGGAGAGGAGTAAGGACTATACTCGTGGCTCCGGATTGGCCAAGAAGGACTTGGTACCCGGAACTTCAAGAGATGCTCACAGAGGACCCGTGGCCTCTACCTCTAAGAAAGGACCTGCTCCAGCAGGGACCCTGTCTGTTCCAAGACTTACCGCGGCTGCGTTTGACGGCATGGCGGTTGAACGCCGGATCTTGAAGGAAAAAGGCATTCCGGATGAAGTCATCCCTACCCTGATCAAAGCCAGGAAGGATGTAACCGTACAACATTATCACCGTATTTGGCGTAAATATGTTGCGTGGTGCGAGGCCAGGAAGGCCCCTACAGAGGAATTTCAACTGGGTCGTTTCCTGCATTTCCTGCAAACAGGACTGTCTATGGGCCTGAAATTAGGGTCCATTAAGGTTCAAATTTCGGCCCTGTCGATTTTCTTCCAGAAAGAACTGGCTTCAGTTCCTGAAGTTCAGACGTTTGTCAAGGGGGTACTGCATATACAGCCTCCTTTTGTGCCTCCAGTGGCACCTTGGGATCTCAATGTAGTTTTGGGGTTCCTAAAATCACATTGGTTTGAACCACTCTCCACTGTGGACTTAAAATATCTCACATGGAAAGTGGTAATGCTGTTAGCCCTGGCTTCAGCCATGCGTGTCTCAGAATTGGCGGCTTTATCCTATAAAAGCCCTTACCTAATTTTTCATACGGACAGGGCAGAATTGAGGACTCGTCCTCAATTTCTCCCTAAGGTGGTTTCAGCGTTTCACTTGAACCAGCCTATTGTGGTACCTGCGGCTACTAGGGACTTGGAGGACTCCAAGTTGCTGGACGTAGTCAGGGCCCTGAAAATATGTTTCCTGGACGGCTGGAGTCAGAAAATCTGACTCGCTGTTTATCCTGTATGCACCCAACAAGCTGGGTGCTCCTGCTTCTAAGCAGACTATTGCTCGTTGGATTTGTAGTACAATTCAGCTTGCACATTCTGTGGCAGGCCTGCCACAGCCAAAATCTGTAAAAGCCCATTCCACAAGGAAGGTGGGCTCATCTTGGGCGGCTGCCCGAGGGGTCTCGGCTTTGCAACTTTGCCGAGCAGCTACTTGGTCAGGGGCAAACACGTTTGCTAAATTCTACAAATTTGATACCCTGGCTGAGGAGGACCTGGACTTCTCTCATTCGGTGCTGCAGAGTCATCCGCACTCTCCCGCCCGTTTGGGAGCTTTGGTATAATCCCCATGGTCCTTACGGAGTTCCCAGCATCCACTAGGACGTCAGAGAAAATAAGAATTTACTTACCGATAATTCTATTTCTCGTAGTCCGTAGTGGATGCTGGGCGCCCATCCCAAGTGCGGATTGTCTGCAATACTTGTACATAGTTATTGTTACAAAAATCGGGTTATTATTGTTGTGAGCCATCTTTTCAGAGGCTCCTCTGTTATCATGCTGTTAACTGGGTTCAGATCACAGGTTGTACGGTGTGATTGGTGTGGCTGGTATGAGTCTTACCCGGGATTCAAAATCCTTCCTTATTGTGTACGCTCGTCCGGGCACAGTATCCTAACTGAGGCTTGGAGGAGGGTCATAGGGGGAGGAGCCAGTGCACACCAGGTAGTCCTAAAGCTTTACTTTTGTGCCCAGTCTCCTGCGGAGCCGCTATTCCCCATGGTCCTTACGGAGTTCCCAGCATCCACTACGGACTACGAGAAATAGAATTATCGGTAAGTAAATTCTTATTTTAAGAGAAAAGTTCAGGAGTTGAGCATTCTGTCCTTCATGGAGAGGGTCATGTTGGGAGGTATGCATTATCTCAGTTTGTCAAATATCCTGCACCAAAAATATTATATGCATAATTGGAAGTATGTGTGTTCTAGATGAAGGTCGACTAGAATGTGGGTCTAGTCCTGTGAGGTATACAATATAAACCATTTGCTGTGTATATTAAAACTGCAACATTGCACTGTATATGCATTATTGGAAGTATGTTTGTGATCTCTAAAGTTAGACTAGAATGTGGGTCTTTTGTCTAATGACTACATAAAATACCAGTGAGAATATGCAGCGATTATGAATGAATCGGATCTTTCTGCAAAGAAAACCAGTACCTTAGGAAAATTAGACTATAGTACAGGTTGAGTATCCCTTATCCAAAATTACACATATTTGGTTTCCCTGTATAACAAATAAAGTATCTAATATTTCCTGTAACGGGTGAGGGTGACTATCAGCATGATAGCGTACCCTCAAACTGTACCTTTTTGGCCGGTACAATATTTATTATTATATATATATATATATACATATATATATATATATATATATATATATATATATATATAATATATATATACATATATATATTTTTTTTTTTATAATGGTCTCCACCTGGCTTTTTTTTTTTTTTTATGGTCTCCGCAGGGGCTTTGTATCTGGTGCAACATCTCCGTAGTGCCATAGAGGTACATAGTATTGCTGCAGGTACTCCTTTATGTACTGAAGAATCACAAGTCCTGTATAAGAAAAGGATGCTCACAATATAGGATTTTCATATGAGGGCTTAATAACAATCATTTCAAACCATTTAAACTGGGCACACACCTATACAATTGTCAGGCTGTTTTTTTTTTTTCAGAATAATTTAAGAGTGTGTATGCATCTTCAATCATGTTTTATCTGAAGAAAACGGGTTGCATCTGAAGATTAGGTTTTATTGTGGTAAATATCAGATAAAAAGTATGGGCCTGATTCAGAGTTGTACGTAAAGCTGATGGTATTCGCATAAATCTGATGTTTACAGATCAACGCATGCACAGGATCTGCACTGCGCTTAAGGGTGTGTACACACGGTGAGATATTTTCTTTAGATTTTGACTTTATAGTTAAAATCGCAAGAAAAGTTAGTGCAGATCGCAAGGTGAAAGTCACCTTGCAATCCCGATTCGATCCCGATGCGCGGTCCCGCCAGGTCGGCATCGCAAGAAAAGATAGACTGTGCAGGCAAGTCAGTCCTTGCTAGATCGGTGTACTATCTAGTTCATCTCACATGTCAATTACATCTCACATAAGCCAAAATGGTAAACGCACATAGTCCATATCTCAAGAAAGGGTGGTCTTCAGTATGCCGACTGACTGGATCCCAGCGCACAGTATACCGGCGCCGGAATCCCGACAGCCGGCATACCGACACTTATTCTCCCTCGTGGGGGTCCACGACCCCCCTGGAGGGAGAATAAAATAGCGCACCGTGCCCATAGCGTGGCGAGCGCAGCGAGCCCGCAAGGGGCTCATTTGCGCTCGCCACACTGTCGGTAAGCCGGCGGTCGGCCTCCCGGCGCCGGTATGCTGGTCGCCGGGAGCCCGACCGCCGGCATACCATACTGAACCCCTCAAGAAAAGTTAGTCAAAATCGGTGGTGCTGGGCTCCGGGGAGTTCAAGGGAAATTGCAAGTGAAAATCGGGCATAGCAAGGATCTCACCATGTGTACACACCCTAAGCCAATCTCTCAGCAAATCTCGCAGTACCCCAAAGCCGCAGCATAATTACCATGCTATGACTGACTGGGGGAAGGCCTGCGTCTTAAGGTGTGTACACGGTGAGATAAATACTTTTGATTTTGACTATATAGTCAAAATCGCGTGGAACTAGTGTTCGGCAGCTTGCGATACCAATTCGATAGCAAGGCTATATAGACTGCAGGCAAGTCAATCTTGACTATTTAGTGTACTATCTAGTACAAATTATAGTAAAAATCAATGCTTCTGCGCTCTGGGGGAGTTCAAGGGAAATCGCATAGTCAAAATTGGCCATAGCAAGGATCTCACTGTGTGTATGCACCTTTAGAAGTACTAAGATGGGCGATGACTGCAACCATCACAACTGATGGTAACAATTGCAATCTGATGCTGCATCTTCAGATACAGCACTGATATCTGTGACATACTTACTGACTTTGTGGCTGCTCTCTCCGGGAGAGAGCAGCCACGTTGGCTCGGCAGGGGCGGGGCAGGGCAATGATGGGCAGAGGAGGCGGAGGCAGAACGGGGGTGGGACGGAGGCAGTACGGGGGCCTGGTTGGCAAGGCGTATTATTTAAGCCACACCCCCTGCTCTGTAATGCCGATATTACAGGCATTATACTGCATGGGGCGTTGCTATGATGACACAATTCAACAAGAGTCGCGTCATCGTCTGCCCGGACTGCCCACTTTACTCACTATGTGGGCGGCCGGGCAGGGGGGGACCGCAAAAATCGGGAGACTTGCCTGCTCTTCTGGGGGGGCGGGAGGGTCACTCGATTTTCGGGAGCCTCCCAGCCATTTCAGGCGAGTAGGCAAGTATGATCTGTGATACCGGCAGAAGGTGTCGTTTTTTTATTTTTTTTTATTTCGTAAGATGCCTCCTGTGGCATTAATATTTTTGCTCCTGCATCCAGGACATTCTGCCAATGCTCCTCCATCATGTGGCTTGCTACGTGTTCTTGTTAAAATTTTAAATCTTCAGCAGATGAAATACAGCCACGGGGGTATTGTAATAGGCCCCCCCCCCCCATCATCCTAAAATGAAAATCGGTACAAATTCAGAAACAGGGGTGTGTCCACACGTAAAGGGGGCTGCCATAGGATTCTGTAGGACAAGGGATACGCTGAAATCTGTACAAGGCCCCTTTTACCCGGTACAGACCATAAAAAAAAACAGTACTGTACTGGCCAAAAAGGTACAGTGGAGTAGTGGCGAAACTACCACCCCCGCAGTCACTGTGTAGGCTTGGTGGCGCAGGGCTGCGGGGGTGCCGCCGCTGATTCACTGCAGATTGACATGTGGACTAGCCGTCCGCATGTCAATCTGCTAAATGTCCCTCCCAAAATTGCCGCCGCCTTGGATGAGACATACTTGACCTCTAGCGTCTGACAGAGTTGGGAAGTGACGGGAGCGCTGGGACGTGTTGGCGGCCGCGGCAGCATTACACCCTTGGAATGAGCATAAAAACCCTTTGGTAATGAGCATTACACACCGCCTGGCAACGAGCAAGACACCCAGCTTTCCTGGCAACAAATATTACCCCCTGGTAACGAGCATGACACCCAGCACATGGAACCCCTTGGCAATGAGCATACACACCCCTGGCAACGAGCATGACACCCTGCGCACAAAACCCCTGGCAATGACCATGATACCAAGAGCATGAGTCCCCTGGCAACAAGCAGGTCAATCAAAAGTAATTGGAAACCTTACTATAGGGCATAATGTGTAATGGGCATTGCGGGGTGTGGCATAATGTATCACGGACATTGCAGGGTGTGGAATAAAGTATAATGGCATTGCGCGGTGTGGAATAATCTATAACGAGCATTGCGGTGTATCGTTTAATGTTTTACGGGCATTATGGTGTGTAGCATATTCTGTAATGGGCATTGCGGTGTGCGGCATAATGTTTCACAGGCATTATGGTGTGTAGCATACTGTATCATGGGCATTAAGGTGTGTGGCATAATGTACCGTGGGCATTGCGGTGTGTGGCATAATGTTTCACATGCATTATGGTGTGTAGCATATTCTGTAATGGTCATTGCGGTGTGTGGCATAATGTTTCACAGGAATTATTGTGTGTAGCATAATGTATCACGGGCATTGTGGTATGTGGCATTATGGTGTGCAGCATATTGTGTAATGGGCATTACGGTGTGTAGTATAATGTGTCACAGGCATTGCAGTATGTGGCATAATTACTATGAGTTGGAAAAATGGCAAATAATGTACGGGACATGAATCAGGATTTCCCCCCCCCCCCCCTTCCCTCACCTGTGGTGGCCAATGGTGGTCATTCAGAGTTGTTTGCTCGCTAGCAGTTTTAGCAGCCGTGCAAACGCTATGCCGCCTCCCACTGGGAGTGTATTTTAGCTTAGCAGAAGTGCGAACGAAAGGATCGCAGAGCGGCGGCAACGTTTTTTTTTTTGTGTTTTTTTTGTGTGCAGTTTTAGAGTAGCTCAATACCTACTCAGCGCTTGCAATGACTTCAGACTGTTCAGTTCCGTTTTTGACGTCACAAACATGCCCTGCGTTCGCCCAGCCACGCCTGCGTTTTTCCTGGCACGCCTATGTTTTTTCGAACACTCCCTGAAAATGGTCAGTTGACACCCAGAAACACCCTCTTCCTGTCAATCACTCTGCGGCATCCAGTGCGACTGAAAAGCATCGCTAGACCTTGTGTGAAACTACATTGTTCGTTGTAATCGTATGTCACGCATTGCGCCACACATGCATGCGCAGAAGTGCCATTTTTCCCCCCACATCGCTGCACAGCGAACGAATGCAGCTAGCGATCAACTCGGAATTACGACCAATGTCTGGGTGAGCAGGTTGCAAAACTGGGATATAAGGTAGTCTTTTCCGGTAAGGTCCTGCCCCTTGCAGTGAGGCCATGCCCCTTGCAGGGAAGTCACACACTCTTTTCTGGAATCTTTACTTTTCAAATGGCAATGGGGGAAGGGTCGCTGGAGACTTTTTTTTTTTTTTTTTTTGTCTTGGAGGAGTAAAATTTCTAGTTACGCCACTTAGTTGGAGGGTATGTATTCAGCACGGGTGGTATTTAGGTTGCAGGCTGTTGGGATCCCGGCGCACAGTATACCGGCTCCGGAATCCCGACACTTGGCATACCGACTCCTTTTCTCCCTCTTGGGGGTCCACAACCCCCCTGGAGGGAGAATAGATAGCATGGTGCCGGCATACCATACTACACCGTTCAGCACTACTGTAGCTGTGGCTGTGCGATGCTTATGGTTCTCTTCCTGTATGTTTGCTTATGGTGCTGTTAATTCAACCCTTTCCCAGCCCATTATGTTAATTGTGTTTACATTAGATATCAGAAAGTAGATTGTAATGGTATGTATGTACGAACTGGATCGGGACTTCCAAACGTAAATGACATTTAAGTATCATTGTACCAGTGTGTACTTAGTTTTATAAATAACTATACACACCCACCTATCTTATGTATCCATACAAAGGTATGCAGATAAATAGAGAAATACACTACTGATAAGATATCTGCAAATTATTGCAGTACTAAACTGGATCAAAAAATATTGCTATTAAGATACACACATTTCAGTAACAGAAAAGAGAGAGAGAATAACTAATTATAAACATGTAATTTGAATAACTTTTTTACTATTTGGTTTTAATTCACTAATTTCCAGTGCTAATCATAAAACATAGAATTTGACGGCAGTTAAGAACCACTTGGCCCATCTAGTCTGCCTCCGGGCCCACAAAGACGTTTGTTCCGGCCCACCCGCTTGTTTGTCAGCGAGACACGCTGCCGCTCAGTCCGGCGGCGGCGTGTCTCAGCTGTTAGGGCAGGGAGGAGAGCGCAGCTACTATGTCCGGCAGCGGCGTGTAGAATCTCAAACCAGCCGCCGGTTCATGAGCCAATCGGAGCTCGCAGACTGGCAGCTAATCAGGAGCCGCCGCTGCCGGTCCGCGAGCTCTGATTGGTTCACGAACGGGCGGCTGGTTTGAGGTCTTACACGCCGCTGCAGCCTGATATACCCGCGCTCTCCTCTCCTCCCTGCCCTGGCCTGACAGCTGAGACACGCCACCGGATGGAGCTGCAGCAGCGGTGAGCAGTCTGGCACTGTGGGGGCATTTGTGGATCTGGCACTGTGGGGGCATTTGTGGATCTGGCACTGTGGGGGCATTTGTGGATCTGGCACTGCACTATTGGGGGCATATGTGTATCACGTCCCATTTTAGTTGGCCACACCCATTTTTCGAACCGCGCGCACTCAGTACTTCTTAGGGGCATAACTACTGGGGGGCAGGGTCATTTTTAAGTTGATGATTTTTCTATGGCCCCCTGAAGAATTTTATAAATATCCAAATGGCCCTTGGTAGATAAAAGGTTCCCCATCCCTGCTTTAGGTAATCTCAACCCTTTTTGAACCTTAATTCTTTGTAAGGACATTCCTATGCCTATCCCAAGCATGTTTAAATTGCTCTACTGACTTAGCCTCTACCACCTCTGATGGGAGGCTGTTCCACTTATTCACTACCCTTTCTGTGAAGTAATTTTTCCTTAATCCACACCATATCATAGTTTCTCTCCCTCTCTCCCCCTCTCTCGTCCGTCCACATTGCTATATGCAGCATAGATTTTTCCACTTTATCCGGGGCGTCGGGGGGCGAGTTCCGATGCCATTGCTGACATTTGTACACATTGCAATTCAAGGAGGGTGCAGGTAGAGCCTAGGGAACGGCGCCTGCTTCCTACCTTTATTGTGTTTGCTTGGGAAGTGGGCCCCTCCTCCTCGACCGACACCAACTTCCCAGTAATATTTGGGAAGATGGAGCTTGTGCACTAGAGGACAAATACTCTGGCACAGTGGCAGAGTATTTGCTTTCAAAGTGCGGTGGCCATCTTCCCGAAGTTGTCACTGGGAAGATGGCGCCGTCTAGCACAGCCAGCTCATTAGTATATTGGGGGGGTTAACGGACCCGGGCCCCTCCAGCAGCCCAGGATGTGTGGGTGGGTGGGTGGGGGGGGGGGGGGGGAGTTAATTGGATTGAGCCCTAAGCCTGTCTGATTAGCATTCTATTATTAAACGTATGATATAAATGCATCAAGGGAGAGGGACTAGATTGCTACATATAATAAACGCTTTAATTTCTGCAGTGGGGTACACTGGTATTCCACAGGGAATAACATCGGGGCTGTAGAGTTGGTTCTTGATCCGAGGCACCAACAGGCTAAAGCTTTGACTGTTTCCAGGATGCACTGCACCGCCTGAAGGCACTGGAGCTCGGTTTGTAAGTTGGTGCCTTCTATGTAATTCTGACATGCTGTGCTGCGGCTCCATAACCTTCCTCAGCGGCACTGCATACTCCCGCGGCTTGGTTCCCGGGTACTTGCAGAGGGGACGCACCGGTTTCTAGGCACACCACCACTGCTGCTCTCCTGCATCACATGGCTGCATGGGTTCACTACGATATGCCGGCGGCCGGGCTCCCGGCGACCAGCATACCGGCGCCGGGAGCCCGACCGCCGGCTTACCGACAGTATGGCGAGCGCAAATGAGCCCCTTGCGGGCTCGCTGCGCTCGCCACGCTACGGGCACGGTGGCGCGCTACGCGCGCCACACTATTTTATTTTCCCTCCAGGGGGGTCGTGGACCCCCACGAGGGAGAATAAGTGTCGGTATGCCGGCTGTCGGGCTCCCGGCGCCGGTATACTGAGCGCCGGGAGCCCGACCGCCGGCATACTGAAGACCACCCGGCTGCATGACAGGGAGGAGGTAAGAGGGTCCCCCAGGTGGGACCCGCCGGTAAATCGCAATCCGGACGCGGTCCCAGGAGACAGACCACGCCGCTGGCGTGGACGCTGTGGCCATACAGGGACCCCACTATATCCACCAGGTCAGGGAGCACCGGTCAGATTTGCAAAAATCCGTTGAATATAGGCTCCATAGTACCCGGTGGTGAAGTCCAGCAGAGGGGATAAGGTGCTGACCTGTAGCCCCTCCCCCAGCTCCGGGCTCCATTTACTGCTGGTGTTCCCGCCCTGGATCTCTCGCTCTCTCGCTCTGGGACTGCTGGGCACTGTCTCCTCTGTAAAACCGCCTGTCTTGTCAGCGCTGTGTATTTACAGACACTCAAATATTCTACATGTCATTTTAGACAGTGTTAGTTAAGAACAATTGTCCTGCTATATGAATATTTAGTACAAGTATTCTGTAATATACATCCAGTGTTTACTGTGCATTGTTATATCTGTATACATACATATCTATATGTAGATTTACTAGTCCAGTGCATTCTTACTGTTTATATGTAATCATTTCTGCATTGTACCTGTGACTGTGTGTGCCTATAGCTGCTGTGTGGATTCTATTCTGTGTATCGCATGTATTGCTATCACTATAGTCTGTTCCCTGGGTGGCTAAGTTGCGTCAGGGTCTCATTTAAAATATAGTGTTCCACAGGATATACTGTTTTGTATTTTTCACCTCACACCGCTTAAATCCAGTCAGTCTGCAGCACCTGTGGCAAATCAAGACCCACCTTGGGCTGCTTTTTCAAATATGCTGACGACGCTTGTAATCCGGCTTACGCCCCCTGTGGGACCTCGTGCCATTGCAGCCACATATTGTCCCTGTAGTCAACCCGCCTTGGGCGGATATTCTGTCTACCCAGTTTACAAAATTCAGTCTTTGGTTAGACCACAACCTACCCCTCACCCTGCTGGGGCCAAGGGGTCATCTAAACGAGCCATTCTTCCTCACAATCCTCTAATATGTAGGATGATTCTTCCGATGAGGATGGGGATTTTACAGATCCGTCAGACACTGATACAGTTGCTTCTGATGAGGAATCTACAACTCAAGTTAATGTTCTGACCTAGTGGAGGCTATAAAGCTGATTCTCCAGATTGTTGATGATATTGAGCCCCCCGCTATGTCTAAGAAACCTGATAAGTTTAAACATCAGAAGGTTGCTAAAGTAGTTTTACTGCATTCTGACCTTTTAATTGACATACGTCAGGAATCCTGGTCATCTCCTGGGAAGAAATTTTCCCTTTCCAAAAAGATGCTAGCTCGTTACCCTATCCCTGCGGAGTTGAGTAACAAGTGGGAAACTCCACCGCCGGTGGACTCTCATGTCGCCCATCTAGTGGTATCTTCTACTCTGCCTGTCGCCACTGTCACCTCACTGAAGGAACTGCCTGATAAGCATGTGGAGGGATGCCTGAAGTCTATTTATACACTTACCGATGCTGTGCATAGACCCACTATGACAGCCCCTTGGGCTGCAAAGGCTATTGAAGCATGGGTTCAGGCAATTGAGGATGAGCTACCTCTAAATTTTTCTGACACTGCTAGACAATATCTGTCGTATATTACCACAGCCTCTCACTATATTCAGGAGGCGGCCTCTGATGCAGGGCATAATGGCGGCCAAGGCGTCTACTATGCCTATCCTGGCTCACTGGATTTTGTGGTTAAGGTCCTGGAAAGTGGACCTGGACTCCAAAAAGACCTTGGAGGTTCTCCCTTTTAAGGGAGACATACTATTTGGAGAGGATCTGAACAAGATCGTGACTGACTTGGCAACAGCTAAGACTGCTCTCTCTCCAAAGTACTATTCCTTCTGCTCCGAAGGCTAAGAGTACCACTTTTCGTTCCTTTCGACCTCCAGGTAAAGCAAAGGGTCAGGCGTACCCGAGACCGGCTCGTACTTCCAAAACCACCAAGTCGAAGTCTATGCAATCTGGAGGCCGACTTCTGCAGTTCGCCCAGGCCTGGTTAAAAACCACTTCAGACGCCTGGGTGCAGGAACTTGTCTTTCACGGGTACGCGATCTCCTTCAAGAGACGTCCCCGTCCCCCTCTCCAGTACTGCTCGACGGTTCTCCCTTCGGATCCGCTGAAAGCACAGACTTTACACTTGGTTGTACAATCTCTCCTAGATACTGGAGTTATTGTGCCGGTCCCTCTGTCTCACAGAGGCAGGGGCTACTATTCGACCCTGTTTCTAGTCCCGAAACCAAATGGGTCCTCCCGGCCTATACTCAACCTCAAATCTTTGAAGAAATTTGTGAGGGTATCCAAATTCCGTATGGAAACTCTGTGATCTATTGTACTGACCATGGAACCCAAGGGCTATATGGTATCCCTGGATATACAAAATGCTTGAAGAATAAGAGAGATTTTTGAAGGAGAAGCAAAGAAAAGGGGACTAAATGCCTTTACCGGGGCACACTTATAAATTTATAAATTAATATGTGGTTAAAAATTAACTTCTAATTCATAATTTTTAAGAAAATTGGATTAGGCATACAAATACTTACACCAGGTTATGTTGCGGCATGTCCCTGCTATTTTGAGAAGATCCAATTGCAACTTATCATAAGTCAATGAGCATTTATAGCGAAAATATAACAGAAATATACATATAAAGGTATCCGGAGACTTTGACTTTGTCTATAAATATGGTTATTTCAAACAGTCTGATCGTCCTATACATCACCACTCATAATTATCTTAAAAAACACCACAGATGTGCCAAAAAAAATTTTGTTGTTGGAGTTTGTATGTACTCCCTTTTGGTTATTTAACCTATATTGAATATCTGGCAACTGTGATCAAGCTGTGAGAAGCGAAACGTACGTCCCTTCCGGTTCCGACTTCCTCTCACCGGGAAACGGACGCCGGAGATCGCTCCTTACATCACCCCATTCCAGCAGCCCCCCCCCCGCACAGAGGAATCGTGGTGGTAATAGGCTAACTTAGCCAGCAGATTTATTATAAATCCTGTTTTATGTCCTCTTCTTTCATCTCCTTTCAATAGGAACGGGCTCTCTCATTTCAGCAGCCGGGACACCCTGCACTGCAATACAGGCGTCGGGTTTCCCTGTGCAGCAAAAAGAAAAAGCAGAAGCCAGCTCCTCTCTTCACTTTTCGAAGCAGAGTGAAGCTTCAGGTGCCTCTCTCATCCTGTATTCAATGTTTTCATAACAGATACAGGACAGCAGAAGACCCCTCATCTCCTGATAAAGCAGAATCTATTTATCGTATATATAACCCTTTATGAGGTCTAAGAACACTATACGCTGTTTACTTAAGAAGTACCGTAAGGGTACGTAAGTTGCGTAACGATCGCTCAGCCGTAGGCGAGACGCTCAAGCGTCGCGTTCGCTCACGGCCCAGAGATCACCAGACTGACACACTATTGGCTACAGACAAACGTAATGATTCGCTATGGCGTAGCGGACGCTCGAGACCACGAGGAGATCACCAGCGGCGCAGACGCTCACAACGCTATACCTTGATATCTATACATTTAACAATGAGATACACAATATACCTTTATGTAGAGACAGTGTGTAAGTGCAACCTGGTGTAACCTGATTAACTACAAAGCTGCTTGAGCGTCACCGACGCTCTGTGAACACTTAACACTATGAGAAAATACACAGATACTTGTTTAGGGTCCAAAGCCTATTAAATGTATTATAACTAATATACTTGTAAAAAGGAATCACAGTACAAATGATACACTACAATATAACAGAGACTTCCTAACCAAATAACTACACTATAAATACAATACAATACAAGTCGAGATACTTTAAGGAAAATATGGGAGAAAGAGTAGAGAGAGAGAGATGAGATGAGAGAGATGGCTCACAGTGAGACAATATGATCACGGAGAAAAACTTACGCATAAGGGGAAACGATCGCATGCGCCTGGACATCCAGCACCCGATTTTCAGCAATGAGAACCGTTGAAGAGTGAGAGCTGGATGTGGTCGGCCTGCCTATTTATGCCCCACACACAATGCAATCTAATGGTCCCTACAATCTTGTCGTCCATTGGACACAGGAATTCGGCTTCGCATCATAACAAAAGGTCATTGGGTAATTCATACAGGTGGGCTGTGACGATTTCAAACAGCTCAGGTGGGTGGGAAACTGGGTTTCCCGCCGCATACCTGAGTAAGAGTAAATAATAGTAATGGACATAAACTTCTTATGTCCATAACTATTCGCACGAGCGATTAATACGCTCCAAACCAACACCGGAATATTGCTATTTAAATACTCTTCCGATGGGTACCAAACACTACTGTATGACTCCTGTTAGACCCTTCCTACAATACAAAGAGGGATCCCTCCGTTTAGGGACATTCTATATTAACCAAACTTTCAGAATCTATCAAAGGGACCATGATCTATAAACTACGTTAATTGTGGAAATATGTAACGATTGGGTCGCACGCTACGACTACATACTCTTTACCGTAAATACGCATACCGATGCGAGCGGGTGCACGCATCAGCGGGTATGCGCTATCACGGGAAAGCGCACGCATGCGCAGCGCGGACCAGCGTGAGGTGCGAATATGGCAGCATGTATAGGGATATTTTTCTGGCTTTGACAGTCCACCCTTTGGCAGTCAATAATAACTGCCACCTTCTAAAACATTTCAAAAGGAGAAAAAATATATGTCAGGGGTTAATTCATTTCCATGGTTGGGTAGGGGAGGAGAGAGGAGTAGGTGTGAAGAGGGTATGACCTAGTGAGATAGCAGAAGCATGTGTGTATGAGTCCATGTTTGGGGGGGGGTCATGTATCATCGTGCCGTACGTGTTGTAAATCAAGCTTCGAGGTATTGCGAAGTATACATTTGAATTCCTTCTTATCCTGTGGTACAGGTCTGTGGATGGGCTGTCAAACTTTACCGAGCTCTTTTCGGATTTTTTTTTTGAACAAAATGGGGAGCACATTTTAGTTGATGATACATGAATGGGGGAATATGTGATTGCTGATATCTGTGCCTGTATTCCCTATACTATGTGTGTTATTACCTGAGGGTTGTAGAGATGAAGATGAAGAACACTTATGGAAAATGCAATGATATTCTATGTCAGGTAAATGTACATCTGTCGTCGAAGTTTTGTTCGGTATCAGTTGAAAGTCGTCTTCTTTGCGCTGTTTTGCTCCTTAGGCATGAGCAACAAGCTTTGTCAGTGCCATCAGATTTACAAAAAATGTTGGGCTAGCGTGAGTTTAAAAATATACTAGGGAAACTGGGGATCCATGGCAAAGTTCATCAAGTGTCCATTTCTCAAGTGGTCAAAACTCTTTCTTTGGTCCATCCGTTGTCTGTATAGCGTCTCGTCAACTTCCTCGTCCAAGGGGGTCTTGTTATCTTGGAGAAAAGCAGAAAAACAGGTGAAAGAAACGGACCGTATAATCACATTTTCATCACATCCTGGTTTCTATCATTGGGTCATAAATCAAATCCAGGTTAATTACAGTTTCCTCACTCCTCAAACTCATCACTCTTGTACTTTGTTTGCACCTCATTAAAGCCTGCCCGCATCTAAATATCAATCCAATAGATATAACAACACCTAAAATACATAGGAGAAACTTTCCAACATCCATTATGACTCCTTGAGCCCAGTCTCCCAAACCGGAGAACCAATTTCGCGGGTTCAACCATGACACCCAACCAGTCAGCTCATTACCTACAGCAGCAAGAGTGAGATTGTGTTTTCGGCGAAATTCCCACTTCAATTGGAGAATATCGTCCATCTTTTGGTCTATGACCTCTACCGGATCCTCGGTGCTATTTGTGATATACGTGCAACACTTCACGCCGTACTGTGTTGCCAATGTAACACAATATCCGCCTGTCACTGCTGTGAGGTAATTAAGAACCATTCTATGCTGTACCAGTTCTGTTTTATAAGCTTGGAGTTCTCTTCCAGTGTATCTAAACGTGTCATCATACATTTCAGTGATATTATCTAACAAATTGGCGAGTGCGGAAATGTATCTATAATTCATCACTCCTCGAGCGGTGCGAGTGAAATCTAACGCCACCAGAACCTGAATCCCGGTGGATTCATGGATCAGATCAGAGGCCGGATGCTCTAACCTTTCTGACAGTTGTCTTTTAACGAGGTGCTCGTAATGAGTGTGAGTATAAGGAGCTTGGGCACCACGGTGTATGTCTTTCATTTTATCATGAGTTACAGTCATCACTTCAGGCAATACTTTTCCAATATAACACAATCCTTCAGAGTTTGGGGCAAGCCACTTGTACGCCTTTCTCCCGCATATGAAATAAGCATCATCGGGGAGAACATATGGGACGGAGTAGGACATTACCATATTACATACCTTCCAGGTGAAATCTCCTGACCCTAATTCTTCCATCTGCTTAATACACGTATCGGGTTGTACGATATGTGCACAGTATCCTGGTGATACTTCTCCAACTCTAGTAATCCTATTTCCTAAGGTATATCTATACCTGAAAGATTTTCCTCTACTGGCTATGTGGCGTACAAGCTCTGTATCTGTAGGCATTCTATCTGCTCTATGCGAGAAGGTCATGGTCAGGTTGCTCCATGACACTTCCCAATTTCCCGGCTGTCGGGGATTGGAGAGGTTGAAACATAAGAGGGACCTATCCACATGGTATTGGTGGAGCTTCAAACTAGGAGGGCTGGAGATATTAAACCTCCTGTCCACCGGTCTCCCACCATTTAACTCAAGTACCTCCCCTATCGCTAAAGGAAATGGTACTAGCCCTGATTTGCTATGACCCTGAGGTACTTGAGAGCATACCCAACAATCTGTTTTGTTTAATACATTACCCACTAAGGAGTGATAATCACTCAATGGATGCCGGTCCATATGGATATTAAAACTGTATTGGCATTTCTTTATGCACCCATCCTCAACCAAGTTGTTACAAAGCCTGCAGATACAGTTTTCTTCAGCTAACAATCCATCACAATTTCTTCTATCGGATCGTTTTCTGATACTCGCCTTTTGCTTGTTGGTTAGGTTGATCTTGGAAAACTACGCCTTCATCATCATAATCGGAACCCATTCCAGAACCTCTCTCGACCTCCATGGTACTCTCGCCGGAACAGACTGCTCTGGTCAACATCATGGTCAACAGGAAAATCCGGATCACAGTCTCTTGGGGCAAGTCCATCTTTGAGGAGGAAATGGAGAAGTATGAGAAGGGGGAAAAAGAAATTTCAAGGGAGAGGGGATAGGAAGTGGAGAAAAACAATAAAAGGGATTGGGGAGTCGACAACTGCTTTCGGTCTTCAAGGCTCAGGTGCCGCCTCAGTCCTCCTGGAACAGACACTCCAGTGATACAACCTCTACCGTCTGTTCCTTATCACGGGACTTCTCTGGATCAGCAACCTTCTTGCAGTGGGATGAATGGACCCAAGTCTCTCTCTCAGCAACCTTCAATGCTGTGGTGCTAGTCAATAAGACCTGGTATGGTCCTTCCCATCTATCAATAAGACAACCTGAGCGTAGAAAATTTCGTATCATTACGTAATCCCCAGGTTCAATGTCATGACAATTACTATCAGGTAGATCAGGAATCACCAACTTCAGATTTTCATTTTGGTTCCTCAACTGTTTACTCATGTTAATTAAGTACTTTACAGTTACTTCATTGTTACATTTCAAATCATCCTGAGGGTTAATCATGACATGCGGTTGTCGACCAAACAAGATTTCAAAAGGGGACAGATTAAGAGGGGACCTGGGAGTGGTTCTGATGCTATACAAAACAATGGGTAAAGCTTCTGGCCATGTCAATCCTGTCTCTGCCATTACTTTACTCAATTTATTTTTAATCGTGCTGTTCACTCTTTCGACCTTCGCACTCGCCTGTGGACGGTACGGAGTGTGCAGCTTGCTATCAATTCCCATCAATTTACACATTCCTTGAAAGACATCACCTGTAAAATGGGTACCCCTATCACTTTCGATTATTCTAGGGATACCATATCTACATACAAATTCCTGCACAATTTTCTTAGCTGTAAACATAGCGGTATTTGTAGCCGCTGGAAATGCTTCGACCCAATTCGAGAAAACATCTATACAAACAAGTACATATTTCAAATTCCGACATGGGGGTAATTGAATGAAGTCAATTTGTATTACCTGAAAAGGGCCGCCGGCAGGTGGGATATGGGATGGTTCTGTAGGTATTGCCTTTCCAATATTCTTTCTCAGACAGGTAAGGCATGACATTGCTCTTTTACTCGCATGAGAGGAGAATCCTGGGGCGCACCAGTATGCTCTTACCAATTTGCACATCCCCTCCTTGCCTAGATGAGTCAGCCCGTGAGCTGCTTCAGCCAGACATGGAAGATATGTCCTGGGGGCCACTGGTTTACCATGTCCATCCGTCCAGAGCCCTGAGGACTCCTGGCCATATCCCTTTGCCTTCCAGACTGCTCTTTCCTGTGCGGAACACAAATTCTGCATTTCACACAACTTCTGTGTGTTGATGGTATTGAATACCATCAGTTGTGTGGTGTCTGTCGGTATGGGGGTAGCAGCTGCTAACTTAGCAGCTTCGTCTGCTCGGCTGTTACCAAGTGATACTGGGTCTTGACTATATGTATGTGCTTTACATTTGATAACAGCCACTCTGTCGGGTTCCTGTATCGCTGTTAGAAGCCTTTTTATGTGAGCTGCATGCGCTATCGGTGTACCAGCTGCCGTCATGAAATTTCTGAGGCGCCATAGGGCTCCGAAATCATGGACTACCCCGAATGCGTATCTAGAATCGGTGTAGATATTGGCTGACTTACCCTTAGCCAATTCACATGCTCTGGTTAGGGCGACCAGTTCAGCAACCTGGGCTGAGTGAGGTGGGCCTAGCGGTTCCGCTTCTATGGTGTCTTGGTCATCTACGACTGCGTATCCAGTACACAAGTCTCCCGAGTCTGACTGTCTGTGACAACTACCGTCCGTGTAGAACGTGAGTTCTGCATCTTCCAGTGGATTGTCACTGATGTCAGGCCTTGCGGTAAAATTTTGGGTCAAATATTCCATACTATCATGTATATCTTCCTTTGTATTAAATCCTCCTTCCCCAGCACTCTCACCTTCCACCCTTTGTGCATGACCAGGCACACCTGGGAGATATGTTGCAGGATTTAATGCACTGCATCTCCTTATGGTGATGTTTACTGGGGCCATTAGCGCCAATTCCCATCTTGTAAACCTCGCTGATGAGACGTGTCTGGTTTGGGCAGAATTCAATAAGGCTGACACTGCATGTGGTGTATGGATTGTGAGGTTGTGGCCTAGCACGACATCTTCGCTTTTTGTTACTAGCAATGCTATTGCAGCAACGCTTCGCAAGCATGTGGGGAGGGATCGCGCTACCGTGTCTAGCTGAGCGCTGTAGTATGCAACTGGCCTGCTGGCATCACCGTGTTTTTGGGTTAGTACACCTGCTGCGCAACCAGCACTTTCTGTTCCGTATAGTTCAAAGGGTTTCCCATAGTCTGGCATACCTAGTGCTGGCGCCTGCGTTAGGCACTGTTTGAGTCTCTCAAATGCTGTTTCGGATTCGTCGGTATGCGAAATCCTATCAGGTTTGTTTGAGGAGACCATTTCCTGCAAAGGTAACGCCAATATGGAAAACCCTGGGATCCAATTACGGCAATACCCACACATTCCTAAAAACGTCCTGATCTGTTGCTGGGTTTGTGGTAGAGTCATGTCTCTAATTGCTTGGATTCTATCAGCGGTCAGGTGTCTCAGTCCTTGTGTTAGACAGTGTCCCAAATATTTTACCTTAGTTTGGCATAATTGCAACTTGTCTTTGGAAACCTTGTGTCCTGTGTCTGAAAGATGAAACAGGAGCTGTTTCGTATCCTTCAGGGATGCTTCCAGTGAATCTGAACACAGTAATAAATCATCCACATACTGTATCAATACTGATCCACTCTCTGGTTGGAAAGACTGTAAACAATCATGCAAAGCCTGAGAAAATATACTTGGACTATCTATGAAACCTTGGGGTAGTCGAGTCCACGTGTATTGGACTCCTCTGTATGTGAATGCAAACAAATATTGGCTGTCAGGGTGCAGAGGTACCGAAAAGAAAGCGGAGCAGAGGTCAATAACAGTGAAAAATTTGGCAGTGGGAGGAATTTGCATTAGGATGACAGCTGGATTTGGCACTACGGGGAACTGACTCTCAACTATTTTGTTAATCCCCCTTAGATCCTGCACTAGCCTGTAACCCCTCCCCCCACTCTTTTTAACAGGGAAGATGGGACTATTGGCAGTGCTGGACGTTCTTACCAGAATGCCCTGTTGTAGCAAGCGCTCTATTACTGGGTAAACTCCTAGCTCCACCTCTGGCTTCAGAGGATACTGTGGGATTTTTGGAGCTATCCTACCATCTTTTACTTGTACAACTACTGGAGCTACGTTTGCCATTAATCCAGTGTCCTGTCCGTCTTTTGTCCAAAGTGACTCTGGTATTTGAGATGTCATCTCTTCTACTTGTGAGGGAGTCCTATTTGTCATAGTGGTATGTGACATTAATTTTGACGGGGAGTCTAACATGTCTCGCACTTCCTGAGCGTGATTCTCTGGTATGTCCAAGAATACACCTTCAAGAGTACAATAAATGACGCACCCCATTTTACACAGTAAGTCTCTTCCCAGGAGATTGGTCGGTGCCGATGCAGCCAGCAAAAAGGAATGCTTGGTATGCAAAGGCCCTATTGTAATCTCGGCTGGTTTGCTAACAGGGTAATGCTGGACTACTCCTGTTACTCCCATGGCTGGAATGGTCCTACCAGTGGTTCTCATGCCCACTGTCGAATTTATCACTGACTTGGCCGCCCCTGTGTCTACAAGAAAGTTTAAAGTTTTACCAGCTACATTGATTGCAATCTCTGGTTCACTTCCAAGACTGGCAATCAATTTAACCGGCTGCAGATTACAGGTATGGCCACACCCCTATTGGGTATGCTGACCCCCCTGAATCCCGCTGGCAGCAACTACTTGTGGGGGAGTTAGCTGGGAACTACCAGAGGCATGCCAATCTCTGTTCGGGGGGTATCTTTTTGTTTCCCCTGTATGTGGCTCAAAACTCCGCCTCTGTGGACCCTGCTCCCAATGTCTTGTGTTGTGTCGTTGTCTAGGGGGTTGAAAAGATCTTTGTACACTCTTTGTTCTACAGTCTCGTGCATAGTGTCCCTGTCTGTTACAGGAATAACAAGTTATTTCAGTTGACTTACTTACAGGATTCGATGGTACATACGCAGGCTGCTTTGTGGTCAGCGCCTGTATACTTACTGACATTAACTTATCACTTTGCGATTCTCGGTGCCTGGTGATGTTTCTGTCTTGATCAATAGCAGCCTCTCTCAAAGTGGACACTGACAGACCTCGCCAACATGGTTGCGTGGTCTGTACCCTAGCCTTTAATGTTTCCTTTAAACCATCCATCAGTACAGATACTGCTACTTCTTGGTGGTTTGGGTTGGTCTTAATGTCTTCTATACCAGTATATTTTGCCATTTCTAATAGTGCCCGGTGAAAATATTCTGTTGCCGTTTCGGACTCTTTTTGTCTAATGGAGAATATTTTGTTCCATTTAACAACGGCTGGGAAATACTCCTTTAGCTGTAAATTTATCCTTTTTACGTTATCTTTGTTGTACACATCTGAAAGCGGTACATCTTTATCTAGTCCACAATCAGCCAAGAATTGAACTGAGTCGACATTTGAAGGTAAACAAGCTCTTAGCAGTATCTGCCAATCTTTGTGGTTGGGTTCTACAGTGTTCCCTAGATCCCTGATGTATTTTTGGCTAGCAACTAAGTCTTTCCTGGGGTCAGGAAATTCGGACACTATGGTTCTTAATTCCATTCGGGAAAATGGAGTGTACATGGCAATGTTCCTTATGGGAGTGGCTCCTGATGCATCTGTTTTCCCATTGGGGACTGCTATTACTCTAACAGGGTTAACTCTAACAACCTCATTCTGTGTAGATTCTACAGCTTGTGGTGAAATTGTTTCGGTATAATGCATGGTGCCGTACTTACCCGTTGACACGACCTCACCTATCCCTCCGCTAGGGGCCTTCACTAATCTCGTGAGTGGTGCAGTTCCTACTGTGGTTTCTGATATGGTGGCCGCTAGAGAGAGTGCTGAAATTGTTGCCGAATCGTCTTCTTGATCACACTCCTGAGGAAAGTTCAGAACAGGGTACAACTTGCACGGGTCAATAATTGCATGGGTTACTTGGTTAACATCATTAACATTTACAAGGTTGCTAAGAGTTTGTGTTTTACGCCCCAGTGCGTTTTTCTCCGCAATCAACTTCTCTCCTGCAATGTATGGTGGAGGCGGGGCTGTGGCTATCAGTTTCCTGACTGCCCCAGATCCCGCTGCCAGAGCCAAACCTCTCTGTATCTCACCTTCCTGTTGCCATAACTGTAAGTAATCATGATGCTGGATTCGTCTCTTTGTTGATTTTATGAGACATATCCTCCTCCTTAAATTTTGTAACACTTCTGGACTGAAGCTACCTATTCTTGGGAATTTCTCCCTGTCTCGTACAGTCATTCTCTCCCATTCATCACATAAAACCTCTGTGTGACTTCCATATTTCTCACACATGATGTACCTTGCCGACCCAACTGGTCGGTTCTCTGAATCAACCCGAACCGAGGTTGATCGCCCCCTACCTGAACAACTGGCCCCCATAATCTGCAGGTGTTGCTTACTACTCCTTTGATCTTTATATCACGGTCTTCAGCGAACCCTTACAGCAAACCAAATTATTCAAAATAGGCCGGCGGTGGCGGTTTACCGAGTACCCCACTCACTCGCCCACCTCGACCAATACGACCTGATCACACCGATATGGTGCTGGCGTACTCGATACAGGGCCCCACCAAAAACCTTCTGTTTACTGGAACATATGAGGGTTACCCGCAGGACACTTACTCTTTCCAGTAAAGGTGGGGTTGCTAGATAGTTCCTGAGTGACCAGCGAACTTCCCTTTAAAAATAAAAAATTACACAAATCACGTCAGAATGTACAACTAGCGTTTATGACTTTTGTACGCAAAATGATACTAGTCAGGTTTACTAATGCACACAATGACGTGCGGTACAATCGTTCAGTACATAAGCACTACCTGTTATGTACTGAGAGATCAGTGGAATCGAAAATTTCGGCTGCGAATTCCTTCAGCCAGAGCTTATATGGCCTATATGGGTTTTGCACCAACCCCCGGGGTTGTGCCTCTTACCTTTTATAGCGGACCTCTTTGTCTCCTTATGACCTCCTGGTCTTGTCTGTACGACCTCCTGGTCTGACCTCCTGGTCTTGTACTGGTCCGCTATACTCTAATGCTCAAATATTATGTTTAACCAGGGATGCCTCCCTAGCCACCGTATATGTCACTTACACGTATGTCCCTTACGAGTACCCGATTTCCTTTTGGTTCAACCTCTAAGTTATATAAACTTATGTGATAAAAACACACTCACTCAACACATGTACACTTTCGTTTCAATATCTATTTCTGCGCAGAAATTTTCTTCAGCCCAGCTGTGTTACCAATTAGGAGCAGGATCTGTTAAACTAAATTTCAGATTTTCCAAAAATAGACTTGCGTTATTTATCGCCTCTTGCGCTATTTACCGCTTAGCGCTAACCATCGCCTTTGCGTTAATTATCGCTTTGCGCTAAAATTTCAACTTTTCGTGATTTGAGCTACGTGGGCGTAACCGGACGCTCCGTTGCGTAATGCACGCTGCGTGCGTCGGCCTTTGGATTGCGTACGCTAGTCTTTGTTAGAGACACGTGTACGCAATGCAAAGATCCACCGTAACACAATATACTTTTATCAATGTAGACGATCCCTGATCATCTACCGCGTACCCCACTGGCTTTGCCTTATCTCCCAGGCAAACCTGTGTGTTTCTCTACACTTTTAACTATTACCTCTATTCTTAAACTATAAAATAACAGCAAGTCTCTTTTAGCACTTTTCTATCAACTATAAAATTGGCAAACAGGATAGTGATATACGAAAATGAAAAAGAAATGCAGATATATGTATGCGTGCGTGTGTACGCAAGACAGAAGACAAATAAACAGTTTTTTTTTTTTTAAAGACACAAACGTTTTGTTCTTACCTCCGGTTCCCGGATTCCTTCAGCACTCTTTATCTAAGTGAAGCAGACGCTTATCCCGTCAGCACTGCGAGACAACCTCCCACCCTTTTGCTGGGGGATAATGTCTGCTGATCTACCTAGTGCAGATATGTGAAGGACAGGACGAGCCGCCAATTGATAAAGCAGAATCTATTTATCGTATATATAACCCTTTATGAGGTCTAAGAACACTATACGCTGTTTACTTAAGAAGTACCGTAAGGGTACGTAAGTTGCGTAACGATCGCTCAGCCGTAGGCGAGACGCTCAAGCGTCGCGTTCGCTCACGGCCCAGAGATCACCAGACTGACACACTATTGGCTACAGACAAACGTAATGATTCGCTATGGCGTAGCGGACGCTCGAGACCACGAGGAGATCACCAGCGGCGCAGACGCTCACAACGCTATACCTTGATATCTATACCTTTAACAATGAGATACACAATATACCTTTATGTAGAGACAGTGTGTAAGTGCAACCTGGTGTAACCTGATTAACTACAAAGCTGCTTGAGCGTCACCGACGCTCTGTGAACACTTAACACTATGAGAAAATACACAGATACTTGTTTAGGGTCCAAAGCCTATTAAATGTATTATAACTAATATACTTGTAAAAAGGAATCACAGTACAAATGATACACTACAATATAACAGAGACTTCCTAACCAAATAACTACACTATAAATACAATACAATACAAGTCGAGATACTTTAAGGAAAATATGGGAGAAAGAGTAGAGAGAGAGAGAGAGAGAGAGAGAGATGAGATGAGAGAGATGGCTCACAGTGAGACAATATGATCACGGAGAAAAACTTACGCATAAGGGGAAACGATCGCATGCGCCTGGACATCCAGCACCCGATTTTCAGCAATGAGAACCGTTGAAGAGTGAGAGCTGGATGTGGTCGGCCTGCCTATTTATGCCCCACACACAATGCAATCTAATGGTCCCTACAATCTTGTCGTCCATTGGACACAGGAATTCGGCTTCGCATCATAACAAAAGGTCATTGGGTAATTCATACAGGTGGGCTGTGACGATTTCAAACAGCTCAGGTGGGTGGGAAACTGGGTTTCCCGCCGCATACCTGAGTAAGAGTAAATAATAGTAATGGACATAAACTTCTTATGTCCATAACTATTCGCACGAGCGATTAATACGCTCCAAACCAACACCGGAATATTGCTATTTAAATACTCTTCCGATGGGTACCAAACACTACTGTATGACTCCTGTTAGACCCTTCCTACAATACAAAGAGGGATCCCTCCGTTTAGGGACATTCTATATTAACCAAACTTTCAGAATCTATCAAAGGGACCATGATCTATAAACTACGTTAATTGTGGAAATATGTAACGATTGGGTCGCACGCTACGACTACATACTCTTTACCGTAAATACGCATACCGATGCGAGCGGGTGCACGCATCAGCGGGTATGCGCTATCACGGGAAAGCGCACGCATGCGCAGCGCGGACCAGCGTGAGGTGCGAATATGGCAGCATGTATAGGGATATTTTTCTGACTTTGACACTCCCTATACAATGTTGCATAGATATTTAGGTTTTATATCCTTATGAATTTAATTTTTGCTGCCTAAACATGCTTCTTTAGACAATATGCATAGACAGTGGATTTTATTGCATTATTACATGCGCTCTTAGCAGCAGATGGAATAGAATAGTGTGCATACCATAATCAACTGTTCAGCATATTGCTTTTGTAAATTTGGAGCGTTTTTTCTGAATTTCTAATGATTTACTATGTATGATCTGTATACTCTTACTCCTATAACAACGAGTGATGCAAAGTTGTTATCCACATGATTGAATAGTGGAACGCCTCTCTAGTCTCTGTGGTGCCGACCCATTGGAGGCATGTATACAATTGCTGATTAGTTATTGTCTGCAGGGTAGGTGGTCACCCACACAACTGATTGGTGGGTTATCGCCTAGGAGTCCTAATTAAGTGTATATTTTGAGTATATTCTGAGCAATTGTTAAGTACTTTCGCAATTACCATCTCTATGGTGTTGGTGGGCTTTTTGCTTATAGGATTGTAAGTGGATCACCATTAACTGCTTTTCTGCTTGACACATATTAGAGATAAGGAACATCTGCATGCAAGTTGTCTGCCCACATGACTGACTGGTGGGCAACAAAAGTTTGGTTTGCAATCAAGATATTCAATATAGGTTAAATAACCAAAAAAGGGAGTACATACAAACTCCAACAGAAACATTTTTTTGTCACATCTGTGGTGTCTTTTTAAGATAATTATGAGTGGTGATGTATAGGACGATCAGACTGTTTGAAATAACCCTATTTATAGACAAAGTCAAAGTCTCCGGATACCTTTATATGTATATTTCTGTTATATTTTCGCTATAAATGCTCATTGACTTATGATAAGTTGTAATTGAATCTTCTCAAAACATGGAAAGCAAAATATTGTATCTGCACACACACTATCTTTATCTCATCTATATTTGGAACATCCGTTCCATCATAAACCCCTATTGAATTGGTGGTAATTACCATCTGCATTGGGGGTGCTACCAACTACAGTATATCGTAAATACAGGAAAGAAGAAGAAAAGAACTGTATTGTCAGCGCACATAAGGGAGACTAGATCTGGTTATCACATCCAACAATATTTTGATAAAATGTAACTTTTATTGATATCTATTTAAAACTGGTGTATATTACTTACACATGACCGTGAGTATAAGCGAAACATAGAGGTTAAAATATTGACATAAACAAAACATACAAGGTGCAAAATGAAAATAAAGGTGATTTTAAGATTAAAATGTGTGTCCACGTGTTTTATTCTAATGTCCAGGTAAGTATAGTCTATTATTACATAATTGAATCAGTATTCGTTCGTGTGTTTAGTCCTTCTCAAATTTATGGAGGAGGCATCGGTGTCAATTGTAGTAATGCCCTAAATGTAAATTTATTCTAGGCTGTTTAGTTTCAAATTGGGTATAATGAATTATTCGTTGCTGTATCTGATTAGATCAGGAATGTGATATAATATAGAATAGAAGGTGATTCTTGATGTGTAATACACTCTGAGGGGAGGAATATCTTCCTCAGTTGTTCATATCAATATAGTATATGGAACTCTCTTATGATGTTCGGGTATTCACACTATTATTGCCCCTTAAAGGTAGGCGCCTTCATTTGTAAGGGCTGGTGATACCTTCATAATTAGTTGGATCCACTATCTTTTCACACTTTCTATGTAGAGTGTGGTTCGTTTAATATCCAAATGCTTGATATCAATAGTAATTAGATGTGTAACAGTCGGTTGTGGTAGTCAGGTATTCACAATATTATTTCTCTGACGTCCTAGTGGATGCTGGGGACTCCGTAAGGACCATGGGGAATAGCGGCTCCGCAGGAGACTGGGCACAAAAGTAAAGCTTTAGAACTACCTGGTGTGCACTGGCTCCTCCCCCTATGACCCTCCTCCAAGCCTCAGTTAGATTTTTGTGCCCGAACGAGAAGGGTGCACACTAGGGGCTCTCCTGAGCTGCTTAGTGAAAAGTTTAGTTTTAGGTTTTTTATTTTCAGTGAGACCTGCTGGCAACAGGCTCACTGCATCGAGGGACTAAGGGGAGAAGAAGCGAACTCACCTGCGTGCAGAGTGGATTGGGCTTCTTAGGCTACTGGACATTAGCTCCAGAGGGACCGATCACAGGCCCAGCCATGGATAGGTCCCAGAGCCGCGCCGCCGGCCCCCTTACAGAGCCAGAAGACAGAAGAGGTCCGGAAAATCTGCGGCAGAAGACGTCCTGTCTTCAACAAGGTAGCGCACAGCACTGCAGCTGTGCGCCATTGCTCTCAGCACACTTCACACTCCGGTCACTGAGGGTGCAGGGCGCTGGGGGGGGGCGCCCTGAGACGCAATAAAAACACCTTGGATGGCAAAAAAAATGCATCACATATAGCTCCTGGGCTATATGGATGAATTTAACCCCTGCCAGAATACACAGAAAAATGGGAGATAGGCTCCGCCCCCTTCTCGGCGGCCTTATCTCCTCAGCACACTGGCGCCATTTTCCCTCACAGCTCCGTTGGAGGGAAGCTCCCTGGCTCTCCCCTGCAGTCACTACACTACAGAAAGGGTTAAAAAAGAGAGGGGGGCACTAATTACGCGCAGTATTAAAAATACAGCAGCTATAAGGGGAAAAACACTTATATAAGGTTATCCCTGTGTATATATATATATATATAGTGCTCTGGTGTGTGCTGGCAAACTCTCCCTCTGTCTCCCCAAAGGGCTAGTGGGGTCCTGTCCTCTATCAGAGCATTCCCTGTGTGTGTGCTGTGTGTCGGTACGTTTGTGTCGACATGTATGAGGAGAAAAATGATGTGGAGACGGAGCAGATTGCCTGTAATAGTGATATCACCCCCGAGGGGGTCGACACCTGAGTGGAGGAACTGTTGGAAGGAATTACGTGACAGTGTCAGCTCTGTATAAAAGACAGTGGTTGACATGAGACAGCCGGCTACTCAGCTTGTGCCTGTCCAGACGTCTCATAGGCCGTCAGGGGCTCTAAAGCGCCCGTTACCTCAGATGGCAGATATAGACGCCGACACGGATACTGACTCCAGTGTCGACGGTGAAGAGACAAATGTGACTTCCAGTAGGGCCACACGTTACATGATTGAGGCAATGAAAAATGTTTTACACATTTCTGATAATACGAGTACCACCAAAAAGGGGTATTATGTTCGGTGAGGAAAAACTACCTGTAGTTTTCCTGAATCTGAGAAATTAAATGAGGTGTGTGATGATGCGTGGGTTTCCCCCGATAACAACTGATAATTTCTAAAATGTTATTGGCATTATATCCTTTCCCGCCAGAGGTTAGGGTGCGTTGGGAAACACCCCCTAGGGTGGATAAAGCGCTCACACGCTTGTAAGAACAAGGGCTCTACCCTCTCCTGAGATGGCCGCCCTTAAGGATCCTGCTGATAGAAAGCAGGAGGGTATCCTAAAATGTATTTACACACATACTGGTGTTATACTGCGACCAGCAATCGCCTCAGCCTGGATGTGCAGTGCTGGGTTGGCGTGGTCGGATTCCCTGACTGAAAATATTGATACCCTAGATAGGGACAGTATATTATTGCCTATAGAGCATTTAAAAGATGCATTTCTATATATGCATGATGCACAGCGGAATATTTGCCGACTGGCATCAAGTCTAAGTGCGTTGTCCATTTCTGCCAGTAGAGGGTTATGGACACGACAGTGGTCAGGTGATGCGGATTCCAAACGGCATTTGGAAGTATTGCCTTATTAAGGGGAGGAGTTATTTGGGGTCGGTCTTTCAGACCTTGTGGCCACGGCAACAGCTGGGAACGCCACGTTTGTACCCCAGGTCGCCTCTCAACATAAGAAGACGCCGTATTATCAGGCGCAGTCTTTTCGCGGGCAAAAGGTTCCTCATTTCTGCCCCGTGACAGAGGGAGAGGAAAAAGGCTGCAGAAATCAGCCAGTTCCCAGGAACAGAAGCCCTCTCCCGCCTCTGCCAAGCCCTCAGTATGACGCTGGGGCTTTACAAGCAGAATCAGGCACGGTGGGGGCCAGTCTCAATGAATTTCAGCGCGCAGTGGGCTCACTCGCAAGTAGACCCCTGGATCCTTCAGGTGATATCTCAGGGGTACAAATTGGAATTCGAGACGTCTCCCCCTCGCCGTTTTCTAAAGTCGGCTTTACCGATGTCTCCTTCTGACAGGGAGGCAGTTTTGGAAGCCATTCACAAGCTGTATTCCCAGCAGGTGATAATCAAGGTACCCCTCCTGCAACAGGGAACGGGGTATTATTCCACACTGTTGTGGTACCGAAGCCGGACGGCTCGGTGAGACCGATTCTAAATCTAAAATCTTGAACACTTACATACGGAGGTTCAAATTCAAGATTGAGTCACTCAGAGCAGTGATTGCGAACCTGGAAGAAGGGGACTACATGATGTCTCTGGACATCAAGGATGCTTACCTTCATGTCCCAATTTACCCTTCTCACCAAGGGTACCTCAGGTTTATGGTACAGAACTGTCACTATCAGTTTCAGACGCTGCCGTATGGATGGTCCACGGCACCCCGGGTCTTTACCAAGGTAATGGCCGAAATGATGATACTCCTTCGAAGGAAGGGAATTTTAGTTATCCCTTACTTGGACGATTCCCTGATAAGGGTAAGATCCAGGGAACAGTTGGAGGTCGGTGTAGCACTATCTCAGGTAGTGTTGCGGCAGCACGATTGGATTCTCAATATTCCAAAATCGCAGCTGATTCCGACTACTCGTCTTCTGTTCCTAGGGATGATCCTGGACACAGTCCAGAAAAAGGTGTTTCTCCCGGAGGAGAAAGTCAGGGAGTTATCCGAGCTAGTCGGGAACCTCCGATAACCGAGCCAAGTCTCAGTACATCAATGAAATGGTTCTGGGAAAAATGGTGGCTTCCTACGAAGCAATCCCATTCGGCAGATTCCACGCAAGAACTTTCCAGTGGGACCTGCTGGACAAATGGTCCGGGTCGCATCTTCAGATGCATCAGCGGATAACCCTGTCACCAAGCACAAGGGTGTCTCTCCTGTGGTGGTTGCAGAGTGCTCATCTTCTAGAGGGCCGCACATTCAGGACTGGGTCCTGGTGACCACGGATGCCAGCCTGCGAGGCTGGGGAGCAGTCACACAGGGAAGGAATTTCCAGAGCTTATGGTCAAGCATGGAGACATCACTTCACATAAATATCCTGAAGCTAAGGGCCATTTACAATGCTCTAAGCTCAGCAAGACCTCTGCTTCAAGGTCACCCGGAGTTGATCCATTCGGACAACATCACGGCAGTCACCCACGTAAACAGACAGGGTGACACAAGAAGCAGGAGGGCAATGGCAGAAGCTGCAAGGATTCTTCGCTGGGCGGAAAATCATGTGATAGCACTGTCAGCAGTATTCATTCCGGGAGTGGACAACTGGGAAGCAGACTTCCTCAGCAGACACGACCTCCACCCGGGAGAGTGGGGACTTCACCCAGAAGTCTTCCACATGTTTATAAAACTCGACAAGTATTGCGCCAGGTCAAGGGACCCTCAGGCAATAGCTGTAGACGCTCTGGTAACACAGTGGGTGTACCAGTCAGTGTATGTGTTCCCTCCTCTGCCTCTCATACCCAAGGTACTGAGAATTATAAGATGGAGAGGAGTAAGCACTATATTCGTGGCTCCGGATTGGCCAAGAAGGACTTGGTAACCGGAACTTCAAGAGATGCTCACGGAGGATCCGTGGCCTCTACCTCTAAGAAGGGACCTGCTCCAGCAAGGACCCTGTCTGTTCCAAGACTTACCGCGGCTGCGTTTGACGGCATGGCGGTTGAACGCCGGATCTTGAAGGAGAAAGGCATTCCGGATGAAGTCATTCCTATCCTGATCAAAGCCAGGAAAGATATAACCGCATAACATTATCACCGCATTTGGCGAAAATATGTTGCGTGGTGCGAGTCCAGTAAGGCCCCGACGGAGGAATTTTCAACTAGGTCGATTCCTACATTTCCTGCAAACAGGAGTGTCTATGGGCCTGAAATGGGGGTCCATTAAGGTTCAAATTTCGGCCCTGTCAATTTTCTTCCAAAAATGAACTAGCTTCAGTCCCTGAAGTTCAGACGTTGGTGAAAGGGGTACTGTATATACAGCCTCCTTTTGTGCCTCCAGTGGCACCTTGGGATCTAAATGTAGTTTGTGGGTTCCAAAAGTCACATTGGTTTGAACCACTTAAATATGTGGAGGTAAAATATCTCACATGGAAAGTGGTCATGCTGTTGGCCCTGGCCTGGGCCAGGTGCGTGTCAGAATTGGCGGCTTTATCCTGTAAAAGCCCTCATCTGATTTTCCATTCGGACAGGGCGGAATTGAGGACTTGTCCTCAGTTTCTCCCTAAGGTGGTTTTCAGCGTTTCACCTGAATCAACCTATTGTGGTGCCTGCGGCTACTAGGGACTTGGAGGACTCCAAGTTGCTAGACGTTGTCAGAGCCCTGGAAATATAGGTTTCCAGGACGGCTGGAGTCAGAAAATCTGACTCGTTGTTTATTCTGTATGCACCCAACAAGCTGGGTGCTCCTGCTTCTAAGCAGACTATTGCTCGTTGGATTTGTAGTACAATTCAGCTTGCACATTCTGTGGCAGGCCTGCCACAGCCAAAATCTGTAAAAGCCCATTCCACAAGGAAGGTGGGCTCATCTTGGGCGGCTGCCCGAGGGGTCTCGGCTTTACAACTTTGCCGAGCAGCTACTTGGTCAGGAGCAAATACGTTTGTAAAATTCTACAAATTTGATACCCTGGCTGAGGAGGACCTGGAGTTCTCTCATTTGGTGCTGCAGAGTCATCCGCACTCTCCCGCCCGTTTGGGAGCTTTGGTATAATCCCCATGGTCCTTACGGAGTCCCCAGCATCCACTAGGACGTCAGAGAAAATAAGAATTTACTTACCGATAATTCTATTTCTCGTAGTCCGTAGTGGATGCTGGGCGCCCATCCCAAGTGCGGATTGTCTGCAATACTGGTACATAGTTATTGTTACCAAAAAATCGGGTTATTGCTGTAGTGAGCCATCTTTTCTAGAGGCTCCTCTGTTATCATGCTGTTAACTGGGTTCAGATCACAAGTTATATGGTGTGGCTGGTATGAGTCTTACCCGGGATTCAAAATCCTTCCTTATTGTGTACGCTCGTCCGGGCACAGTATCTTAACTGAGGCTTGGAGGAGGGTCATAGGGGGAGGAGCCAGTGCACACCAGGTAGTTCTAAAGCTTTACTTTTGTGCCCAGTCTCGTGCGGAGCCGCTATTCCCCATGGTCCTTACGGAGTCCCCAGCATCCACTACGGACTACGAGAAATAGAATTATCGGTAAGTAAATTCTTATTTTTCCCTAGAGGAGCAAATATCCTCATTATAAGGTATTAGTGACACCTCTCTACCCATTAATATATGATCAAGCTATTAGACTGTACATCTTCATCAGGTATCCGAACATATTATTGAAAAGGTGGTCCTTTATTATATTATTATTATTATTATTATTATTATTATTATTATTATTATGGTGTCCAATATATTGTATGAGGATATGTCTCTCCCTCAGTTGTCTATAATAAATCAAATATATGACAGTCTGTCAGATGTACATATCATTATGTCCTTAGAAGGGAAGCACCTTCATTTATTGAGGACTGTATCAATCATAATTAAATACATGACAGTCAATTGTACATATTAGGTATTCACAATGTTATTATCCATAGAAGAAAAACACCTTCATTTTTTAGGAAATATCAGCACATTGCTAAATTATGCATCACCGTTAACTGTCTCATATATTTATTTCAAGGGAAAAAGAAAAACCCTTTGTTTAATATAAGTAGATAGCAGCGATTCAAAAGAGGATTTAATTATATTTCCAGGTTAGAATATTGTTGTTTATAACTGCCACATTACATCACATATAATACTGTGTGTTATTTGACTGACATGAAGAGTTTATTGGAAACATTTGTTGCAGTTACATCTGCTCAATTGTATCACACGTGCTTGGTGGTACTGCCAAATTTATCATTCAGAGATACTGTGTATCTTTCTTGGCTTGAGGCAGTGCCTTTTATTCCTTATATGTTCTCAAAAGGATTTTTCAGCTAATGCTATGTTACTTATTAATTCTCTATATTAATACATAATGAATAGAAAAGTCCCTCTATATGATTCAGTGTTAGTATATCAACTGCCTCCTAATAATGATGGTAGCATTCACTGCACATGGTGATTGTATTGAGCTGATTTAAGTAATTGTTTGATACCATTTGTTATAGTTATATCTGTTCAATTATATCATAAACGCTAGGTAATACAGTTACAGCTGCTTAAATATGTCATGTCATGTCATGAATACTCAGGGATACTATCACTTTAACAAATGAACACCCAGCGTGTCTTTAGTAACTTAGGGCTATGCCTCCTGCTCCCTATATGCACTCAGTGATTCTGACAACTAATGCTGCATAGCCTGTCAGTTCACAGTATTATTGACTGCTGAGCAGAGATGTAACTCTCCAAGATTCAATGATTATTTATCCTGCTATCTCATGCTGATATTCTATCTAGCTAAGCATATTGATGGATAAGGTGACTAAACATTTAATCTAACATGGACACAGAAACACGTGGAGACACCGCAAAACAGCAGGGACATGCCGCAACATAACCTGATGTAAGTATTTGTATGTCTAATCCAATTTTCTTAAAAAATATGAATTAAAAGTTAATTTTTAACCACATATTAATTTATAAGTGTGAAAAGGCATTTAGTCCCCTTTTCTTTGCTTCTTCTGCAAAAACTTTCTCTTGTTCAGTCTATTTGGACTTGTTACCTGGGAGCACCACCAACTAAGAGCCAATATAGATTTGCACAAAAATATGGCCAGTACGTTTGGTATACAATCAATTATCTAATCGCTTCTTGATAAATTAGGTCAAGTGCGGTTTCAAAACCCTTTCGTTTCATACAAGATGCTTACCTGCACATTCCTATTGCCATGTCGCATCAGCAATATCTGTGGTTTGCAATTGGCAACCTACATTATCAATTCCAGCCTTTGCCTTTCGGACTGACCACGGCTCCTCAGATTTTCACCAAGGTCATGGCAGTCATGATGGCTCTTCGCCGTCAGGGTGTCAGGATCATGCCGTATCTGGATGACTTGCTGATCCTGGCGAACTCCCCAGAGGTTCTCCTCCATCATCTGGAACTGACTGTCCCATTCCTACAAGCCACGGGTGGCTCATTAACTGGAAGAAGTCCTCGCTGGTCCCTGCTCAGAGCATGGTGCACCTGGGGCATTGTTGGACACACACACAACCAACGATTGTTCTTGTCTCAAGAGAAGGTCCTGAAAATTCAGGACAGGATCAGATACTTCCTCTCTCGCCAGAGTGTCAGTACACTCGGCGATGCAAGTACTAGGCCTCATGGTGTCTGCATTCGACATGGTAGATTACGCTCAATTTAATTCCCGCCCTTTGCAGAGGTTAATCCTTTCCAAGTGGGACTGCCTGCCTCACCGGATCAGGTCTCAAATGATCTCCATGATTCCGGAGGTTCATCTGTCTCTGAGCAGGGGCTGTCCCTTCTGGATCTCCAACTGGGTCCTCCAGACAACGGACGCCAGTCTGCGAGGTTGGGGCGTGGTGTTGGAACAACACTCTCTCCAGGGTCGGTGGACCAGGGAGAAATCTCTCCTCCCAATTAACATTCTGGAATTGCGGGCAGAGTTCAATGCGTTGACACTGGCCCTGCCTCTGGTGCAAAACAGGCCTGTTCAAGTACAATCGGACAACGCCACCATGGTGGCGTACATAAATCATCAAGGTGGCACTCAAAGCCGCATGGCAATTATGGAAGTGTCAAAAATCCTCCAATGGGCGGAACGCCATCTGCCAGCTATATCGGCAGTGTTCATTGCGGGAGTCCTCAACTGGGAAGCAGACTTCCTCAGTCATCAGGATGTGCACGCCAGAGAGTGGAGCCTTCATCCAGAAGTCTTTCAACTCCTAGTGGACAAGTGGGGCCTACCAGATGTAGACCTGATGGAATCTCGACACAATCACAAGGTTCCGGTCTTCGGAGCAAGGACAAGGGATCCTCTAGCAGCGTTCGTGGATGCACTGGCAATTCCATGGAACTTTCGGCTGCCATACGTGTTCCCTCATGCCAGGGTAATACGGAAGTTCAAGCAAGGAGGAATACTACTTCTAGTCGCTCCAGTGTGGCCCAGACGGCATTGGTTCTCAGACCTGCAGGGTCTCTCGATAGAGCGTCCTCTTCTTCTACTTCCTCAACGCCCAGACCTCCTTGTTCAGGGCCCTTGTGTCTACCCGGACCTGGCTAGACTGGCTTTAACGGTGTGGCTCTTGAAGCATCACTCATGAGAGCAAAAGGATTCTCTGAGGCAGTCATTCAAACTATGTTGAAAGCCCGTAAACGGCTTCAGCGCGGATTTATTACAGGGTCTGGAATTCTTATTTCTCTGGCTGGGTCCACAGGATTATCCACAGGATAACATCATTGGGATATTGTTGAGCGACAGCGAAAATGGCACCAACACGGTCACGAGCTTTCTGGCCTCCCAGGATGCATTGGGGCCTTCACCATATAGTCCCGCCCCCTGACTCAGTCAAATCAGTTTTTTGCTTGGTACGGCAGGAAGCCGCATGGTCGCAGGGCTGCTGAGGGTAGCAGCCTCAAGCTTTTATTATTTTATTTTTATAGACTTTCTATGTTTTTTTTAGCGACTTCTTCTCTTAACGGCGTCTTAAACGCTTACTAGAAAGAGTCGCTCCAACAACTCCCCACCGGGTCGCAACAACGCTTACCTTCGGGTATTAGTGCTGTCTCGAAGGGCGTCTGTGTCTGATGTTCTAGCAGGTCCAGCAGACGTAACCAGGCTGTGTCCGGAGCATGGGGAGACGGTGAGTCTATGGACTTCCTCTTACTAGAGGGGTCAGGACACAGCTACACTGATTTGGTGGAGACTACAAACAGTGTGTTGATGCGCCGAACATCTAGAGAGCGACAGCGCTACGCTCCGGGGATCATAGGCACCAGGACTAGGTAGAGGCCGCGATCCTGGGAGTTAAAGTCAACAGGGGGATTCAGACGCTCTCCTGGCCACCCCTCCTCCGAGTTCATGGCCAGTTTCCGCGCATTTCTCGTTTCATGAACTGAATGACTTCACTTCCGGCTCAGACGCTACCACGAGGGTACTCTGTCGCAGCTTAGACGCTGCGGTTGTGTACACTAGAAATCCCGCCCAGACCGAGTCGCAGGCCTTAGCGTCTGCATACACGTGGAAGCCGCTCAGCGTCCGTGTCCGCCAGTGAGCGACCTTGTCCGTTATCAGTTATCAAATGCGGTAGTGTACATCAGTAGCGTCTGAATCCACTCAGCGTCTTACGAGCGTATTTGCTTGGATATGGAAGTGTGGTGAGTCTCCCTGTATCCCGCTCTCCGGAGGCAGGGTATACAGTACTAAAAATTCTCTCTACTTCTTAGTATGAATTGTTAATTTTTAGTACCTATTGCATATGAGACCTGTATATTACTGTGTTTTCTGCATGTTATGTTGAAAAAAGAACCAGTTAAAACAGAAGTACAATTTTCCTACTTATGTATAAGTTGTTATGGAGGTTGTATTCTCATATGGCAATGTCTAATGCTTTAACATGTGACTAACTGCTAGTATGTGTGCTGACTTTTCTGTGTAATGTCAGTCCTGTTCTGACCCTCAAATCAGGTGCACTGTGGTCAGATTGATCTCCCCTCTATATACTGACATATAGGGTGATTTTCAGTCACAAATTGTGTAGTCAATAACAGATTATTACCATGTCTGTGAGTGGCAAAAGTGAAGAGGAGAATTTATCAAGCACTCCTACAGCCCTAACATGCTTATCTTGTAAGTGAGGGGTAATTGATATGAATCAATTGGTCACTTATGGGGGTTTGTGTGCAAACTGTTTCGCTTTTCAGCTAAGTAAAAAACCGGAGTTGGTTCAACCACCAACAGAGCCACCATGGAATATGTTCGCAAAGACTTTATCTTCTATAGCGGACAAGTTAACTCCGGTAGCACCACCTCAAGGGTTAGGTTACACTATGAACCCATACATGCAGCTCCCTTTCTATGGCTTGGTTCCAGTAGCCTTTACAAGCAACCAAGTGACAGGTAAGACTAAGACAGATACGTCTGGGTGGTCTTCAGTATGCCGGCTGTCGGGATCCCGGCGCACAGTACACCGGCGCCGGAATCCTGACAGCCGGCATACCGACACTTATTCTCCCTCGTGGGGGTCCACGACCCCCCCTGGAGGGAGAATAAAATAGCGTGCCACCGTGCCTGTAGCGTGGCGAGCGCAGCGAGCCCGCAAGGGGCTCATTTGCGCTCGCCACACTGTCGGTAAGCCGGCGGTCGGGCTCCCGGTGCTGGTATGCTGGTCGCCGGGAGCCCGACCGCCGGCATACCATACTACACCCATACGTCTATATGGCAGGCTACACAAGGTGATACATCGGATGATGATACAATAGATTTGAATACTCTGTATGATGATCAGTCACAGAGTTTTAGTTCAGAAGATGTAGCTGAACTTATTAATGCTGTGAAGGCTGTTCTCTCGTTGGATGAGCCAGCCAAGACAGTGTTAAAAGCTAAAGCACCTGTATTTAAACTAACAAAATCCGTGAAAGCTGAATTCCCAGCGTCAGATGAGCTGACGGAAACGATGGATCAGTCTTGGGCGGAGCCCAGTAAAAAGTATAAGATTCCTAAAAGATGGGATTCTTATTATCCATTTCCAGCTGTGGATTGTTCGAAAAGAGACGTTCCTCCAAAAGTAGATGCACATGTTCTGCGACTCGTGCATAAATCTGCTTTACCACTGTCCTCTACCTCACTAAATGATGTCACAGACAGAAGGGTAGAGAGCCTTTTGAAAAATATATTTTCTCTAGTAGGAGCAGTGGTAAGACCTGTATGGCTTCGGCCTGGGTAGCAAAGGCAATGGGCGAATGGATAGAGGAACTAGAGAATAACATCCCTTCTCCTACTAGGGAGCAAGAGGATCGTTTTTGCCGTTTAAGACAATCTGCCCAGTATTTGGAAGAAGCAGCAATTGATGTAGGTACAGTTGCTTCTAAAGCTTCAGCCTTGACGGTAGTCGCTCGCAGAGCAGTTTGGCTACGTACCTGGAAGGCAGATGCGAAATCCAAGAAAGAATTGGAAGCATTGCCTTTTGTCGGTAATATATTATTTGGAAAACCTTTATCGGATATCCTAGAATCAGAGGCTGAATCGAAAAAAGGTCAGATTTCCAGCTACTTATAATCCTAAATCCAAGGGTTTAAAATTTTATTAATTTCGTTGGCAAAGCAAAGCGAAAGCTAAAGAGGAGCCTAAGCAACCCCAGTTTAAATCCAGGGGTAGGAAGCAGTGGGCTAGCAAAAAGCCAGCTTCCAAGCCTGAACAGAAACAGTCAGCCTGAAGAGACGGGCCTCCGCCTGGAGGATTCCAGGGTTGGGGGCCGACTCCTTCATTTTGCACACATATGGCAACAGTCAACAGCAGATGCTTGGGTGCAGAAGGTAGTATCTCAGTGGTATGGGTTCCCATTCAGGAGGCAGCCTCCTCAAAGATTTTTTTTGCACCAGCCCGTCTCGTATAGAGTCGAAGGCCAATGCCCTGCAAGAAGCAGTCCAAAAATAACTGCAGTCAGGTGTGATTGTCCCAGTACCTCCATCACAAAGGGGACAGGGGTTTTACTCCAATCTATTTCTAATCCAGAAACCAAATGGGTCATATCAACCAATTCTCAATCTGAAAATGTTGAACAAATACATATGGATCCCAAAGTTCCACATGGAGACGTTGTGCTCCATAATGTTGGTCCAATCTCTGCCCTTCAGGCTAGCTACAGCACCCAGGGTGTTTACCAAGATCATGGTGGTTATGGCAGCTTGTCTGCGCAAACAGGGGATAAGAATATTCCCATACCTAGACGACCTGTTAATCTTAGCACAGCCGCAAGATTTAGTGTTGAGCCATCTTCAACAGACGATAGTTTAACAGAGACGCGGGTGGCTCATAAATTTGGAAAAGTCGTCCCTGAATCTGTCACAGCGGATGGTTCATTTGGGGGCCATATTGGATTCAGACCTACAGAAAGTTCTCCTACCAGAGAAAAAGATAGTCAAGGTGCAGGTCTTGGCTCAGGAAGCGTTGCACGCCCAGACAATGTCAGTCCATGCAGCAATGCGACTGTTGGGTCTGATGGTATCAACCTTCGACATGGTGGAATATGCGCAATTCCATTCCAGACCATTGCAGCACCTTATTCTGACCAAATGGAATGGAAATCATCAGACGATAAAAAAGCAGATGATAAAGTTTCCAGTAAGCGTAAAAAGGTCTCTAGCGTGGTGTCTACAGACAGACCATTTGAACAAGGGGAGACCCTTTTGGATAAAAGAGTGGCAAGTCCTGACAACAGATGCCAGCCTGCAGGGTTGGGGTGCGGTACTCGGAAGCCTATGGTTCCAGGGAAAATGGACCGCAAGGGAAAGTCGCCTGCCAATAAATCTGTTAGAAATAAGGGCCATTTACTTGGCTCTAGTTCAAGCAAAGGACAGTCTGCAGGGAAGACCAGTTCACTTTCGCTCAGACAATGCGACGGCAGTAGCATACCTCAATCATCAGGGAGGTACTCACAGCAAGAGACTGATGGAGGAAGTAACTCCCATTCTAAGATGGGCAGAACTCCATTTCCCAGCATTGTCAGCAGTATTTGTCCCGGGTGTACTAAACTGGGAAGCGGATTTTCTCAGTCGACACACCATTCAGGAAACCGAATGGGCACTACACCCAGAAGTGTTTTAGACACTGGTGAACAGATAGGGTCTACCAGAGATAGACCTTATGGCGTCTCGTCTAAACAACAAAGTTCCAAGGTACGGATCGAGAACTAAGGATCCCGGAGCGGTCCTTGTAGACGCACTGTCAGTAGAATGGAGGTTTCAGTTGGCGTATCTGTCCCCTCCAATATCTCTGTTGCCCAGAGTAGTGAGAAAGATAAAACAAGCAAAAGGAGCAATGATTCTAATAGCTCCAGCTTGGCCAAGAAGGCATTGGTACAGAAATCTGTTGAGAATGTCCGTGGAAGCGCCGATCCTGCTCCCTCAACGTCCAGATTTGCTAATGCAGGGTCCTTGTTGTCACAGTCATCTGGATCGCCTGTCTTTGATGGCGTGGCTGTTGAAACCTCTATCTTAGAGGCTAAGGGATTTTCGAATCAAGTAATCCAAACTATGCTTAGAGCAAGAAAGCCTTCTTCGGCCCGTGTGTATCATAGAATATGGCATGCCTATATTCATTGGTGTACTGGAAAAAATTTCAATCCGAGATCTTTTAAAGTGTCCAGGATTTTGGATTTCCTTCAGGCAGGATTGGATAAAGGTTTGAAAGTTGCTTCCTTGAGAGTTCAAGTATCAGCGTTAACTGTATGGTTTCAGCGAAAGATTGCTGATTTACAGGATGTACGTACGTTTTTTCAAGGAGTAGTACATATTCAACCTCCATTTGTTCCTCCTGCAGCTCCCTGGGATTTGAATTTAGTTCTTAAATTTCTCCAGGGTCCTCTGTTTGAACCACTTAAGAGAGCAGATCTTAAATGGTTAACGGCTAAAGTGCTTTTTCTACTGGCAATGGCGTCAGCCAGAAGAGTGTCAGATTTAGGAGCATTATCGTGTAAGTCTCCTTTCCTAAGTTTTTTTCCAGACAGAGCAGTTCTCAGAACGAGATCTAGTTATCTTCCAAAGGTGGTATCAAAGTTTCACCTGAATGAAGAGATTATAGTCCCAGCTTTTCAGGTATCGGGACTTTCTGTGGGAGAAGCGTCGCTGGACGTGGTCCGGGCTTTAAGAATCTACATAGATCGTACTAGTGCCATTAGAAAAACAGATTCTCTCTTCATCCTCTACGGATTCCATAGAAGAGGATGGCCTGCTAGTAAACAGACGCTGGCGAGATGGCTCCGAATGGTAATATCGGAAGCTTTTTCTCATGCAGATCTCCCTATTCCAGCTAATGTCTCTGCACACTCTACACGTAAGGTAGGTCCTTCTTGGGCAGCACAACAGGGTGCTTCAGCAGAACAGATATGTAGGGCAGCCACATGGTCTTCCATAAACACATTCATTAGACATTATGCCTTGGATACTTTTGCCTCTCACGACGCAGACTTCGGGCGAAAGGTCCTCCTGTGCATTCAGGAGCGTCCCCACCACTAAAATGGCTTTGGGAATCCCAATGTTATCCTGTGGATAATCCTGTGGACCCAGCCAGAGGAATATACGTTATGGTAAGAACTTACCGTTGATAACGTGATTTCTCTTATTTCCACAGGGATCCCACCCTGACGCATCTGATTTGAGGATCTAGACGATCACTAAAACCTCTTCCTTCTTGTATGGAAGGGTGTGCATGTGTGTTCTTAATGCCTAAACAGGTCTCTACCTGATGTTCCTGCCTAAAATCGCTGTGGAAAGAACTGATTTGACTGAGTCAGGGGGCGGGACTATATGGTGAAGGCCCCAAAGCTCGTGACCGTGTTGGTGCCATTTTCGCAATATCCCAATGTTATCCTGTGGATACCTGTGGACATAAGAGAAATCACGTTATCAACGGTAAGTTCTGACCATAACGTATATTTCACATGGTGTGCTGCTAAGAATTATGATGCATATACTTTCAAAACTTCCAGACTTTTGGTTTTTCTACAACAAGGCCTAGACATGGGCTTTGTCTGGCCTCCCTCAAGGTTCATATATCTGCCTTGTCGGTGTGGTTTCAGCGAACAATTGCATTTCTTCCTGACGTTCACACTTTTTCACTCAGGGTGTTCTAAGGATTCAGCCTCCCTATGTCCCTCCTGTGGCTCCATGGGATCTGTTTGTCGTCTTAAATGCCCTACAAGAGTCTCCATTTGAACCTCTTGAGTCTGTGGACCTTTAAATGCCTTACGCTTAAGGTCGTGTTTCTGTTGGCTATTGCCTCTGCTAGAAGGCTGTCGGACTTGGGTGCTTAATCCTGTCGTCCACCCTTTCTGATTTTTCACCGTGACGGGCAGTTCTTCGAACTCGCCCTGGTTATTTACCTATGGTGGTGTCCTCTTTTCACCTTAACGAGGAGATTGTGGTTCTTTGGACGTGGTACGGGCTCTCCGTATTTATGTGGAAAGGACTGCCTCTATCAGGAGGTCCAGATTCCCTTTTTGTACTTTTTGGTTTTCACAAACGTGGCTAGTCTGCGAATAAGCAAACCTTGGCCAGATGGATTAGAATGGTGATTGCACAAGCTTATGCGCAGCGCAGGCTGAGCTAACGGCTCCTGCTGCTAGCAAGGCCCACTCTACTCGGTCGGTTGGACCTTCTTGGGCAGCCCACCATGAGGCGTCCGCAGAACAATTGTGCAAGGCGGCTATGTGGTCCTCAGTGAACACGTTCATCAGGTTCTATGCCTTTGATACTTCCGCCTCCCAGGATGCTTCCTTTGGACGCTGGGTTCTTGTGCCCGCTACAGTGCGTCCCCTCCCATGAGGAACTGCTTTAGGACATCCCCGATGTTGTTGTTCCCTGTGGAATACCAGTGTACCCCCCTGCAGAAAAGGAGATTTATGGTAGACTTACCATTTGTTAAATCTCTTTCTGCGGGGTACACTGGATTCCACAGGGCGCCCACCCAGACACACTGAGCTTCTTTGGGTTTGTATGGCATTAGCCCCTTGTCCCTTCTCCTGTCGTGAGAATGTGGTTCTATGTGACTAACATCTATCGTCTCTCTTACCTACTACTGCATTGGACTGGTTAACAAAACTGAGCTCCTGTGCCTGGAAACGGGGCAATAGAGGAGGTGGTGCAGTGCATCCTGGGAACAGTCAAAGCTTTAGCCTCGGGTCAAGATCCAACTCTACATCCCCGATGTTATTCCCTGTGGAATCCAGTGTACCTCGCAGAAAGAGATTTAACAATGGTGAGTCTACCATAAATCTCCTTTTTATTTACATTTTCTGACCAATATTGCACCACACCCACACATTTATTTATTTATTTTCCTCATTTTTCTATTGAAGCCTAAAGGTTCGTACACATTAGACGATGTCGCTCTGTGAGCAACATCGTCTGTTTCCCCCTCCTGGGCCGGCCGGTCGGCGGCCGCCTGTACACACTGAGCGATATGACCGCTCATATCGCTCAGTGACGTCACTGCTCCGCCAGCCCTGCATGAAGGTCGTGGACGACAGTCCACCTCCTTCTTGCATGCCCTACCGACAGCGACGATCGTTGCCGACCCGCGGGGCTGCGCATCGGTCGTCGCTGGCGGCATACACACTTGAATATAAAATGAGCGACGTCGCTCAAGGAGGGGGAAAATGAGCGACGTCGCTCAAGGAGGGGGAAAATGAGCGACGTCGCTCAAGGAGGGGGAAAATGAGCGACGTCGCTCAAGGAGGGGGAAAATGAGCGACGTCGCTCATTTTATCGTTAAGTGTGTATGGACCTTTAGTGGGATATTTATCAAATCTTGGAGAGAGCTAAAGTGAAGTTTCTCATAGTAACCAATCAGATTCTAACTGTTACTTTTCTGGCACAGCCTGTAAAATGCTGATTAGTTGCTCTGGGTAACATCTCCACTTTATTTCGCTCCAAGATTTGCACCAGTTTCTCTGATTTTAAAATGTTGGGCAGTATGCATATGTGTTTGGTAGACTATTTATATTGTTTGTAATACCTTATATTACTGAGCTCTTTTGGAATGATGCATTTAGCCAGCTTCAGAAAGTGTCAATGCAAAATGAATTTGTATTAAAGGGACTAAGCTCTAAACATCTAAAAACAAGATAAACCTAGAAGGCTGAGAGGGGGGAACTGAAGATATGCACACAGGTGACAGCAGGAAATGAAAACTACAGTATCAAGTTAATGGAAGGGGGATGTATAGATATAAACACAGTAGGAAAGTTATAGACATTGTTATTCTGCTAAAGCCTTATTCTGGGACACAGTATTAACATGCTCTGTTTTTCTTTTGTGGTGAACAACTTGTTGAAATTCTGAATGTCAACATTGTGAAAGTCAGTAGAGGGCATGTCTAGCATGCAGATGTGTGTTGTGTTGGTGAGTACTGCTAATCCTAAACCTAACACTCATCACAGCCTAACCTTGAACCTAAAATCATCTTAACGACTTTCGACATTCTCCTGTTTTCATTCACAATATTGTTGTTATGTCATGTTAACATCATCGTCGACATTGGGGTATATTCAATAAGAGTCGGGTCCATTCCGACATGCAGTTGTCGGAATGGACCCGACAACCCCTATTCAATGGACGGCCAAATGAATAGGTAATGAATAGGTCGGAACCCCTTCCGACAAGATGGCAGCTTCTGACAGTTATTGAATATACCCCATAGTAATTGTCAGCATATTGAATGTCGATATTCTGTCAGTGTCGACATTTTGGATGTCACCATTCAGAGCAGGTTGACAGACTCTAGTTGACATTCTGAAGGTATACTGTTCATTTGTCTGCTGCTACTCAGGGTTCTCATGTATAGGGGCAGATTTAACAATGAGTTATATTCTTGTTATCACTCATTACGAATGACAAATGGTGCTCTGGCCACTCAGCTGCTAGCTATTATGTATGTGAATAATGACAAGTGCTGATTAGCTGGAGCACCATGTATCACTTGTAATGAGTGATCAGAATATCCCTCGTTGTTAAATCTGCCCCATAATATATAAACTGACACCGTTTGTCAGTGAGTCAAAATTAGCTGAGAGAAATGCACTACAATCATTGACACTATTCTGTCTTTCAGTAACACCCTAATTTCATCTAGTTATCCGGATGACAGGTCAACACCAAATGGTCGACGTGACAGTGGTCGACACATGAAAAGGTTGACATGAGTTTTTTTTTGCATTTTTTTTATTTCTAGCGTTTTTTCATACCTCACCATCAACGTGGACTACAGTTGGGAATAGTAACATGTGCCGTGTGAAGCGGAGTGGAGCAAAGCACCTTTCCCGAAGCATGGCACTAATTGGGGATCAATTTGCTGAAAAACATTTTGACACCCCCAAAAAAATGAAAAAGCCATGTCGACCTTTTCACGTGTCAACCACTTCCATGTTGACCCTGTCGACCTTGTGCACATCGACCATTTGGTATCGATTTTCAGACTGTCAACCCATTGATCTATAACCAAATCATCTCGAGAACGATGTTCACTACTAAATAGTGTTGTGTATAAATGTATGCGCCTTGAGTCCTATTGGATAAAGAGCAATATAAATAAAATTTATTTATTATTATTATAAGATTTTTTCTTTTTCTGGATTTATTAATGCTTTTAAAGAGTCACAAAGTCACTGATTTCTGAGACCTGTGCAACACTACCCTGTATGTCAGGATGTTTATGTAAAAGTACAGCAAACGACAAAAAACAAAACAAAAGGTAACTTGAAGCAAAAACGCTACAGTAGTAATTACTGGACAAATAAACAACCTTATTGTTCTTCCTCCTAAAAAGGGGATGTAGTTATGTGACCGGCGGCCACAATACAAACGCCTGCATCCCGCCCACTCAGAATCCCGACATCCATGACACCCATAGAGTGGGAATAGAACCTGTGGCGCAAGGCACCCCCCACCGACCATCTCAAAGCCGGGATCCTGACGTCAGTATGGTGACCGGTGCACAAACCCAACCCCTAAAAACATGTGAAAATGCATGCAGGGAAATTCTTCCACTTGCTTTTCCTTGCCGTAACCATTGACATCGTATGAGCCCTCTTAGTGATGGGAATAGGCACTACAATAAGCTGTCAGTATTGTCAAAATTACAGCCACGTGTTAGCGCCTGATGAATGGACCACTTATAGAGGAAAACCCATGTCTGTGAGCTCCAGAAGTTGAGAGAAGCCAGTCTCGGAGTAATGTCCATTCAGAAGTCACAAGCACTATTTGATTGCTGAGCTCTGTTTGTAATCCGCAGCACATCTTATCTTCTGTGCATATCCACAGTATAAGCATTGTATTGCGTGATTTGATGTCTGAAGCCGCACTTTCACTGTCCATTCCTAAGGTGCAGTATGCAAGAAAGGGTCCTGTAGTAAACTGGGAAGAAAGGACGGCATGAGCAGAGAGTCTGGGTGTAATGAATTGGAAATATTACTGTAGATGTAACAACTGCTCTGGATTGGAAGATATTAAAATAGTATTGTAGTGAAAGCATAATTTAATGGGAAGCTAAAATCCTCATGTTTAAAGCCAAGACAGTTATGATTATTATTATCCTTTATTTATATGGTGCCACAAGTGATCCGAAGCTCCCAATTTCATAGTACATAAACGAATAAGCAAAACAGGAAAACAGTGATTTACAGTTGAAGACAATATAGGACAAGTACAGGGTCCATAAATATAGCTGCATCAGCAGATGACGCTGAAATACGTATCAGGGAGGCAGAAAACAGTGGGATTTGGTGCCGTCAAAGATGGTTTAAGTAAGAGAAGGAAAAGCACATGGGGAAGAGGACCCTGCCCATGTGATGCTCTATATTACATTATTAATATGTCTGGTTTGACTTACCACTATCGCCCTTGTGCTTGTCAACATTTTGAACGTCAATAAGTCATACCCATCCCATGCTTTTTTCTGTTGGGATACAGTATGCAAATTGCCCCCTTCTCCCCAGTTTGGTGGCCCAGGTAGTACTCTTGGCAGTCTTGGGGGGACATGTACTAAGCAGTGATAAAAGTGGAGAAGTGAGCCTGTGGAGAATTGCCCATGGCAACCAATCAGCTTCTCTGTATACTTTTATAGTATGCAAATTGTAAATGTTACGTCAATGCTTTTATCACTGTTTAGTACATCTCCCCCTCAGTGGCTTACTGTTTCTGCAGGAGGCTATTAAAAAGTCAGATCATCTGCAAGCCCACGGGTGGCTCATCAACTGGAAGAAATCTTCCCTGGTCCCTGCTCAGAGCATGGTGCACCTGGGGGCGTTGTTGGACACTCACAACCAGCGGTTGTTGTGGGTTCTTCTCAGGAGAACGTCCTGAAGCTTCAGGACAGGATTCGATGCCTCCTATCTCGTCCGCAAGTGTCGATACATTCGGCGATGCAAGTGCTTAGGTCTCATGGTGTATGCTTTCGACATGGTGGAGTACGCTCAATTCCATTCCCGCCCTCTACAGAAGCTGATTCTTGCCAAGTGGGACGGCCTGCCTCACCGGATCAGGTCTCAAATGATCTCTTTGTCTCCGGAGGTCCATCTGTCACTCAGCTGGTGGCTTCAGGACCAACGATTGAGCAGGGGTCGTCCCTTCTGGATCTCCAACTGGGTCCTTCTGACGACGGATGTTAGTCTGAGAGGTTGGGGCGTGGTGTTGGAGCAACACTCCCTTCAGGGTCGGTGGACCAAGGAGGAGTCTCTCCTCCCGATAAACATTCTGGCAGTTATGGGCAGTGTTCAACTCATTAAACTTGGCCCAGCATTTAATACAACACAGACCTGTTCAAATACAGTCGGACAACGCGTACATCAATCATCAAGGTGGCACTCGAAGCCGCATGGCAATGAGGGAAGTATCACGGACCCTTCAGTGGGTGGAACGCCATCTGCCAGCCATATCGGCAGTATTCATTCCGGGGTCCTAAACTGGGAAGCGGACTTTCTCAGTCGTCGGGATGTACACGCCGGAGAGTGGAGCCTCCATCCAGAAGTGTCAACTCCTCGTGGACAGATGGGGCCTTCCAGATGTGGACCTGATGGCGTCTCGACACAATCACAAGGTTTTGGTCTTCGGAGCAAGGACAAGGGATCCTCAAGCAGCGTTCGTGGACGCACTGGCAATGCCATGGAACTTTCAGCTGCCATACGTGTTCCCTCCAGTGTCACTACTGCCCAGAGTAATAAGGAAGTTCAAGCAAGAAGGAGGAATCCTACTTCTGATCGCTCCCGCGTGGCCCAGACGGCATTGGTTCTCAGACCTTCAGGGTCTCTCGATAGAGCGTCCCCTTCTACTACCACAGTGCCCAGATCTCCTCGTTCAGGGCCCTTGTGTATATCAGGATTTAGCCCGGTTGGCTTTGACGGCGTGGCTCTTGAAGCTTCTGTCTTGAGGGCCAAAGGATTTTCTGAGGCGGTCATTCAAACCATGTTGAGTGCCCGGAAACCGGCTTCTGCTCGGATTTACCGTAGGGTCTGTAATTCTTACTTTGCTTGATGCGCATTTAACAATTATGATTCTTACAAGTTTAGTACGGCCAAACTTTTGGCCTTTCTACAACAGGGCATGGACTTGGGCCTTCGTCTGGCCTCCATCAAGGTTCATATTTCTGATTTGTCGGTTTGGTTTCAGAGAAAAATTGCGACCTTACCTGATGTGCATACGTTCACTCAGGGTGTGTTGCAGATTCAACCTCCTTATGTCCCGCCTGTGGCTCCTTGGGACTTGGCGGTTCTGGAGGCGTTGCAAGGGTATCCGTTTGAGCCTCTTGAATCTGCAGACCTTAAGTGGCTTTCTCTTAAGCTAGTGTTTCTGCTGGCTATTGCCTCTGCTAGACGGGTGTCAGATTTGGGTGACTTGTCTTGTAGGTCACCATATCTGATTTTTCACCGTGATCGGGCGGTTCTTAGAACACGTCCTGGGTATTGCCTAAGGTGGTGTCTTCTTTCCACCTTAATCAGGAGATTGTAGTTCCGGCCTTTGCCTCTCCTGAATTGTCTTCCAAAGACCGGTCTTTGGATGTGGTACGGGCTCTCCGTATCTATGTGAAGAGAACTGCTTCCCTTCGGAAGTCTGATTCTCTCTTTGTACTGTTTTTCGCAGACCCTGGCCAGATGGATTAGAATGGTGATTGCACATGCTTATGCTCAGGCTGGCCTTTCAGCTCCTGCTACCATTAAGGCCCATTCTACTTGGTCTATTGGACCTTCTTGGGCGGCCCGCCGTGGTGCGACCCTTGAACAGTTGTGCAAGGTGGCTACGTGGTCCTCAGTGAACATGTTCATAAGGTTCTATGCCTTCAATACTTCCACCTCCCAGGATGCTTCCTTTGGACGCTGGGTTCTTGTGCCCGCTACAGTGCGTCCCCTCCCATAAGGAACTGCTTTAGGACATCCCCGATGTCATTCCCTGTGGAGCCCCGTGTACCCCGCAGCAGAAAACGAGATTTATCGTAAGAACTTTACCGCTGTTAAATCTCTTTCTGCGAGGTACACTGGGCTCCACAGGGCGCCCACCCTGACGCACTTAGCTTCTTTGGGTTTGTATGGTATTAGCAGCTGACACCTTCTACTGTTTTGAGAATGTGGTGTATGTGGCTTACAACGGTTGTCGTCTCTCTTTGCCTGCTACTGCATTGGACTGGTTAACAAAAACTGAGCTCCTGTGCACGGAGGCAGGGTTATAGAGGAGGCGGCGCTATGCATTTCTTTTTATTTCTCTTTTTATAATTTTCGACAATTATTTTTTGCCAATGAATGGGTTAATTAACACTTTCTCCCCAAAACACCAGAATGAATGTAAGAAAGATGGATGAGGGGGGAAGGGACACGACTTTTAGGAGAAGGTGGTCACATCCTCACCTCAGTAATGTCAGTTGGAATTTCCCTCTGGTATGTGGGCCACTGTCTGATCCTGCAGAACTCTGTCAGCGGTCAGCCACATAACGCTTCAGTTCAAGTTGTGTGTGTGTGTGTGTGTGTGTGTGTGTGTGTGGGTTGGTGGGCCGCGGGAGGATAGGACAGCGCAGGACGGATGGACGGGCATGAGGGAGCGCAGTGTGACGTCAGCACGTCACACCGCGGCCAGGAACACAGCACAGGGTAGCCAGCAGCACTGCGCAGGGCGGGCAGGATGGAGCTCGGTGTGATGTCAGCATGTCAAATCGCGAGACGGACGGGGCTGTGTCTCGGCAGCGCGACCATCCATTACCCGTTGGAATTAAATTTTTACCCCATTTGGGGTAATTTTACCCCTGTTCCCTTACCACTGCATTAGAAAATATTTACTGGTGATCACCAGGCAAGATTTCCCTAAGCTACAAAAAAGAAAAATATTTTTCCATATATGGTGAAGGGCACATTGTGCCCTATGTCTCCCATACTGGCCCCACATACATAGGGGTACCCTGTCTTGAAAGGAGGGAGTCTCCTCTTTCAAACGATGTGCCTCAACAGTAGTTATTGTCTGAAACAGTACTTAAGGTTGGGGGAGCTAAACTCTTAACTCCCCCATTGTGTGCCAAATAAAAAAAAAAGATCCCTCATTTAATGCAGTGGGTGTCGAATGTTTAAAATGATAGGCCTTGTTACACAACATATCCCTTCTACACATAGGATGTGTTTAAACTAATACAACAAAAATGGAAGAAAATGCATTTTCAATTAAAGTGCACATTTTGTGGGTCAAAACCTGCACATAGGGGAGGGAGGATGAGTCATATTTGATTTTGGTTAATTTTCTTGAATTTCCAATAAAGAAATAAAACCTTTTTCTTTTTACATGTTGGAATAAGTAAAAGACTAATGTTTTTTTTTTGGAGTACAGGTTGAGTATCCCTTATTCCAAATGCTTGGGACCAGAAGTGTATTGGATATCGGATTTTTCCATATTTTGTAATAATTGCATACCATAATGAGATATCATGGTGATGGAACCGAAGTCTAAGCACAGAATGCATTTATGTTTCATATACACCTTATACACACAGCCTGAAGGTTATTTAATACAATATTTTTAGTAACTTTGTGAATTAAGCCGAGTTTGTGTACACTGAGCCATCAGAAAACAAAGGTTTCACTATCTCACTCAAAAAAATCTGTATTTCGGAATATTTGGATATGGGATACTCAACCTGTACTGCATAAAAAAAAAAATCACGGATATAGATATTCGAATATGACGAGCGGAACGCGTCAGGTTCTAAGACCTTTGACCAGCGCTACCATTGCCTGTTCATAATAGTCAGGATTCTTCAACCTAAAGGTTCCCTTGCTGTGGACGAAGACTCCATTGCCGGCTGCTGCTGCCGTATGAATCATACACTACTGGAGACCTTCAAAGTGGAACACGGAACTGTTTCTCCACTGTGGACCAGGACTCCATTACAGGTTGCCGTTGCCATACGAACCATACATCATTGGAGCCTTCTAAATTGGAACACGGAACTGGTAATCACATCCAAGTGGATGAATTATTAACATTCATTGTCAATTTCTGGACATAATCAGTGTATATATGCTAGCAAATCTGCACCCTTTCTTTGGCGATATTACAAATCTGGTCATAATCAAATAATTTCCACTAAGGGCACGCTTCTGAGACTTTACTACTAAGAAATTTATTTTCAATACTTTTATCGAATATTCATTGTTTTGTAATTTGGAAAAATATTTTCTCTGATGTAGTATTAAAATGTGTATTTAACATTATTCTGTGTCTTAAGCGCTGTATACCCCCCTTTTCTATAGTTGTCTACTTCTAAAGGGTCTGACTACCCCTTATCCACTACAGCTGCTAGGCGAGACCACTCATCACAGCGCCTGACTATATACTTGTTATATACTGTGCTTGCTACACACGAACCACAGTAACCTGCAGCAGGCCACAATTGCCTTAACTGTGGGGGTAATTCAGATCTGTTCGCAGCAGCAAATTTGTTAGCTAATGGGCAAAACCATGTGAACTTCAGGTGGGCCAGATATAACATTTGCAGAGACAGTTAGATTTGGGTGGGTTATTTTGTTTCTGTGCAGGGTAAATAATGGCTGCTTTATTTTCACACTGCAATTTAGATTTCAGTTTGAACACACCCCACCCAAATCTAACTCTCTCTGCACATGTTACATCGCCCCCCCCCCCCCCTTCCTGCAGTGCACATGGTTTTGCCCATTAGCTAACAAATCTGCTGCTGTGATCAGATCTGAATTAGGTGCCGTGTACCATGTGACTACAGCAGTCACATTAGCCAGTGATGGTACTGTATGTCCTATGGGGAGGCAATCAATTTGGGGGAGGCAATCAATTTGGGGGAGGCAATCAATTTGCCGGCTGTTGGGATCCCGGCTGTCAGGATACCGACATTCTGGCAGGCGGGGTGCCGCTGTCGAGATACTGGCAGTCGGCATCCCGTCTGCCAGGAATACATATATATTCCGTCTTATCAATGTACTATAGCTAAGGGGATCTAGCCATTACCAACTAGCCATTGCCTGTAAAAGTCGGTGAATAAATATAGTATGTGTGTTTGATTCTTAAGTATTTATATATGTATGTGAGAGTATGTATTGGTGATAATGTGAATATTAAATACGTGTATGCTTATACAATTTTAGTTTAGGTCAGAGTGTGTGTCTATATACTGTAGTATATGGGTTTATATAACTGTGTACATACAGTAAATTTACAACATGGTTGTGTGCCAGTATGTGTTTAGTATACCTGTATATATTGTGGCTTTCAGTGTGTGTTCAACCTAGTAAACAACTTTGAATACACTGGCCAGTCTTCAATTCGTCTTCAATTCGCACCAAACCTTTTTAATCCCCAAAAAATGGACGATTTTTGACAGATTTGTCATTATCAGGCTATCCAATCACAGCCATTTTTTTTCGGCAGAAAAATTACCTGTTTTCATCCGATAACACATGGGACTGGGGATAAATATCTGGACCCATGTGTTACCGCGCTCTGACGACTGCTTTGTGGGGATTAAGCTTTGCTTGCCTGAGGCACCCGAAGCATATTCCCTGATAAGTGTTGGGTAACGGAATAGCCCCCGGCAAAATAATGACTGTAGCTAATTGAATACATACCAGTGTGTATATATTACATAACTTTGTCAGTGTGTTTATTTTTATAATATGTGTGTTCATATAGTACTGTATATACCCTGTGAAAAAAAAAAAAAAAAAAGCTTGCAGCTGCGTGACTTTACATGGACACAAATTCCCTCTAAGGGTTAACAACCCTATGCATCTAGCCACAAATATTCTGAGTGTGTTATTTATGTTTCTCATACATTAGGAATATTTCTCTTACGTCCTAGAGAATACTGGGGTCCACATTAGTACCATGGGGTATACATGGGTCCACTAGGAGCTATGGGCACTTTAAGAAATTGATAGTGTGTGATGGCTCCTCCCTCTATGCCCCTCCTCCCAGACTCTGTTTCGAAAATGTGCCCGGAGAAGCCGGTCATGCTTGGGAAGCTCCTGAAGAGTGTACTGCATTTATTTTCTTTTTTTGTTTTCAGGCACGTCTGGCTGGCACCAGACTGCCTGCTTCGTTGGACTTAGGAGGGTGGAACGGCCCAACCTCCCTAGGGTTAATGGTCCCGTTCCCCGCTGACAGGACACTGAGCTCCTGAGGGTCCTATTCACAAGCTCCACCACGGCGAGCGTACAGACCCGCAGCACGCCTCCACCCTATCAGAGTCAGAAGAATGTAGAGTGGTGAGTAGTAGAGTTGTTATGGCGGCACAAGGGTAGGAGCACAGTGCTGACAACCAGGCTGCGGCTCCAGGCTTCAGAGGCATACAGGGTGTGTGTGTTCCGCTGTGAGGGGCGAGCTGAAGCCACAACATCCATATACCCACACTGGCAGCGCTTCTACAGGGGTTTTAACCCACTGTAGGACAGAAATTACCTCAGCCAGTATAAAAAAACCACTTCACTATGAGCGGATCCAGCAGCTCACAGCGCCATTTTCCCTCTGCAGCTGAACACAGGCAGACTGGCAGGGAAGCACAGCTCCTCCACAAGGACCCCAGAGCACCTCAGCAGTAGCAGGGGGTCATAGCCAAGGGCGGGGGGGGGGGGGGGGGAGCAATATTGGTGTACTAAACCCTATTAAGGGTACTTGGTTTGCGACCAGCTGAATTTGTCCTTCAGCTATAGGGGCGTTGTGTGGCTGGCTCCAATATACTCTGTATCTCCCTAGAGGGCTCTGTGTGGGTTAACTGTGTTTTACCCTAATATCGTGTGTGTGTGTGTGTGTGTGTGTGTGTGTGTGTGTGTGTGTGTGTGTGTGTGTGTGTGTGTTTTCTTTCACATTTACTATGTCAAAGGAGTGTGTATCATGCACAGCAGAGTGTTTTTCTCAATCTTGGGGAATACTGCCATGTACTCAGGATAATACACATTCTCAGGCTAGTGGATCTGAACCAGTATGGTTAGATTCATTAAAAGGGATGATTTCAAATATTTAGAATAAATTTATCTCAAAATGAGAAGGAGACGCAATACTTAAGGCAATCTGTTGATGACCTGATGAATAGAAATTCAGTAGTTATTTCAGTGTCTCAGACCCCTGCCATTTGTCCACAGAAGCATACTCTGGCCCAAATCATGCAGGCTGATACCGATGATGATGATGATGTATCGGACCTAGAGGATGGTGAGGTGGACTCGGGAGGGGTGGGGGTGCAGCTTTGTCACAAGGAATACAGGCCCTGATAGAAGCTATTAAAGATGTCCTGCACATCCCTGACAGAGGAAGATGAGGTATTTTATTTTCTCTTATGTCCTAGAGCAGGGGTGGGGAACCTTTTTTCTACCAAGGGCCATTTGGATATTTATAAAATCCTTTGGGGGCCATACAAAAATTATCAGCTTAAAAATTAGCCTGCCCCCAGTAGTTATGCCCCAAGTCAGTAGTTATGCCCCCAGTCACTTGATATGTCCCATTAGATATGCCCCCAGTCACTTGTTATGCCCGATTAGATATGCCCCCTGTAGTTATGCCCCATTAGATATGCCCCCTAGTAGCGCCACTTACACACACATTAAAAGAATAAAAGAAACCACAATACTCGCCAGCACTGCTCCTACTTCCTGACCACTGGCCTCCGCCTGGCCGCCCGCTCCTCGGAACTACGGGAGAGACGTCATGACGTCTCTCCCATAGCGCCGCAGAGACACACATGTACACTGCCTGAGCCGGAAGCCAGAGGTCAGGAGTGAGCTCCTGCCTCTGCTTGCTGCTAAGGAGAAGGAGCCGTGCGCCCGCTGGTAACAAAAAATGTCAGTGGACGCCCGGCATCTCCCTCGGTTAAGTGAGCCTGGCCGGGCCGGATTAAGTGGCTTTGCGGGCCTTATATGGCCCACGGGCCTGAGGTTCCCCACCCCTATCCTAGAGGATGCTGGGGTCCACATTATTACTATGGGGTATAGACGGGAGCCATTGGCACTTTAAGAGTTTGAGAGTGTTGGCTGGCTCCTCCCTCTATGCCCCTCCTACCAGACTCTGTTTATAAAATGTGCCCGGAGGGGCCGGTCACAGCTAGGGAAGCTCTACAGAGCTTCTTTAGTAAAAGTTTATTTTAGAGTTTATTATTTTACAGGGAGGCTGCTGGCAAAAGCCTCCCTGCATCGTGTGACTATCATCAGCCAGATCATCAGTGGCGAGTGAGTCACCGCCCCCCCCCCCCCCCCCCCCGGCAAGCGGGGAGCCGGTGTGAAGATGGCGGCAACAGGGTATGGAGCGCAGTACTAACTGCGCTCCGGGGCTCAGCGGTACATAGTGCGGTGCTGTGAGGGGCGTCCTGAGCCAGCGCCTACACTGACCTCTAAAGCCTGTCCGGGTCCCGAGATCGCTGCCAGCATGAATCCTCAATCCAGTATAATCTCCTGAAGAGCGGGTAGATGGCACCATTATGGGGGCGGAGCTTCTCCTAAGAGCGGACCCAGCAGCGTTTAGCGCCATTTTCCTGCCTGCAGAAATGCGGTCAGTGAAGAGCAGTCCCTCCAGAGCAACCCCAGCTATCTCCCACGGGAAGGGGGGGGGGGCTGTGTAACCTATTAAGGTGCACAGTCAGCGCTGTTTGGGGTCTCCCTATACCTTGAAAGCGCTGTGTGTGGGCTGGCTCCAATCTCTGTGTCTCTCTTGCCATTCTTGTGGGTGAAACTCCATCCTCCTGTGTGTGTGTGTGTGTGTGTGTGTGTGTGTGGTGTTTGGGGTCTCCTTTTAGCTATATCTAGGGACTCTGTGTCATATGCTGCAGAGGATATGTCCTCTCAGGATAATCTCATTCAATGTAATTGCACTGTTTTAGCGCAGATACCAGCAAGGGAGCCTGAATGGCTATCCTCTATCAAATCTATGATTTCTCAGATTTCTACTTGATTTCTCAGATTTCTACTAGGGTTGCACAGAATGAATCTTCAACTCAGGTTTTACAGAATTCTATGGCAGTTTGGTCCGGTTCTGTTACCTCAGGACCCCCCTCTGTAGGTTACCACAAACGTGCTCTTGCCCAGATTATGCAAGATGACACTGATACCGATTCTGACACTGCAGACGGTGATGGGGATGTGCTCAGGGGGGGGCGCATCTCTTGCTAAAGGGGTACAGTTGATGATAGAGGTTATCAGGGATGTGTTGAATATTGCTGATGATACAACACCTGAGCGGGTTGAGGAAGCTTACTTCACTGATAATAAGAAAGCCTCGCTAACCTTCCCTGCGTCCAAAGAATTAAATGCTATTTCTCGGACGTCCTAGTGGATGCTGGGAACTCTGTAAGGACCATGGGGAATAGACGGGCTCCGCAGGAGACTGGGCACTCTAAAGAAAAGATTAGGTACTATCTGGTGTGCACTGGCTACTCCCTCTATGCCCCTCCTCAAGACCTCAGTTAGAATCTGTGCCCGGCCAGAGCTGGGTGCTCCTAGTGGGCTCTCCTGAGCTTACTAGTAAAGTAAGTATTTATTAGGTTTTTTATTTTCAGGGAGCTTCTGCTGGCAACAGACTCACTGCTACGTGGGACTAAGGGGAGAGAAGCAAACCTATCTGCAGCTAGCTTGTGCTTCTTAGGCTACTGGACACCATTAGCTCCAGAGGGTTCGAACACAGGCACCTGTCCTCGATCGTCCGGAGCCGCGCCGCCGTCCCCCTCGCAGAGCCAGAAGAACAGAAGCTTGAAGACGACGAAATCGGCGGCAGAAGACTCCTGTCTTCATTTAAGGTAGCGCACAGCACCGCAGCTGTGCGCCATTGCTCCCAGCACACTTACACACTCCGGTCACTGTAGGGTGCAGGGCGCTGGGGGGGGGGCGCCCTGGGCAGCAATTGAAGTACCTTTTGGCAATAAAAATACATATATACAGTCTGGCACTGTATATATGTAAAAAAACCCACAATTTTTTCACAGAAAGCGGGACAGAAGCCCGCCGCTGAGGGGGCGGGGCCTTCTTCCTCAGCACACCAGCGCCATTTTCTATTCACAGCTCCGCTGGAAAGAAGCTCCCCATGCTCTCCCCTGCAGTATCCAGATACACAAAGGGTGAAAAGAGAGGGGGGCACATAAATTTAGGCGCAAATTTGTATATACAGCAGCTACTGGGTAAACACTGAGTTGTAGTGTAATCCCTGGGTTATATAGCGCTGGGGTGTGTGCTGGCATACTCTCTCTCTCCAAAGGGCCTTGTGGGGAAACTGTCTTCAAATAGAGCATCCCCTGTGTGTGTGGTGTGTCGGTACGCGTGTGTCGACATGTCTGAGGTAAAAGGCTCCCCTAAGGAGGAGATAGAGAAAATATGTGTGTGAGAGGGTGTCTCCGTCAACAACGCCGACACCTGTTTGGATATGTGTAAGTGCTGAGGTGAATTTATTGCACAAAAGATTAGAGAACAGACAGGAAATCTACCCATGTCTGTCCCTATGTCGCAGAAACCTTCAGAGTCTCACAATGCTCACTATTCAAAATAATAAACACTGATATCGACACAGAGTTTGACTCCAGTGTCGACTACGATAATGGCTGAAAGGTATTCAATATATGATTATTGTAATAAAAGATGATTTGCATATCACTGATGACTCATGTCCCTGACACAAGGGTACACATGTTTAAGGGGAAGAAAGCTGAGGTAAATTTCCCTCCTCTCATGAGGAAAAAGGGCGGGAATCTCCAGACAAGAAACTGCAGCTTCCCACAAGGAGTTCTCAGGCAGTATCCTTTCCCCACTAGGGCCAGGATGTGATGGGAATCTTCCCCTAGGGTGTCACGTTTGCCCAGACCGTAGCACTAGCTGTTCTCAGGGATCCTGCAGATAGCGTGCACATTCTAGTACACTACTCAGACCGGCGATTGTGTCGGCATGGGTTAATAGCGCTGTGGCAGCGTGGACAGGTACTTTATCAGCAGAGATTGAGACCCTAGTATGCATATAGATATATATATGGATATATAGATATATAGATATATATAGATATATATATTAAAGATGCTGTCTTAAGAGATATGTATGTATGTATGTGTATATATATATATATATATATATATATATATATATATTTCTCTGACGTCCTAGTGGATGCTGGGGACTCCGTAAGGACCATGGGGAATAGCGGCTCCGCAGGAGACTGGGCACAAAAGTAAAGCTTTAGAACTACCTGGTGTGCACTGGCTCCTCCCCCTATGACCCTCCTCCAAGCCTCAGTTAGATTTTTGTGCCCGAACGAGAAGGGTGCACACTAGGTGGCTCTCCTGAGCTGCTTAGTGAAAAGTTTAGTTTTAGGTTTTTTATTTTCAGTGAGACCTGCTGGCAACAGGCTCACTGCATCGAGGGACTAAGGGGAGAAGAAGCGAACTCACCTGCGTGCAGAGTGGATTGGGCTTCTTAGGCTACTGGACATTAGCTCCAGAGGGACCGATCACAGGCCCAGCCATGGATAGGTCCCAGAGCCGCGCCGCCGGCCCCCTTACAGAGCCAGAAGACAGAAGAGGTCCGGAAAATCGGCGGCAGAAGACGTCCTGTCTTCAACAAGGTAGCGCACAGCACTGCAGCTGTGCGCCATTGCTCTCAGCACACTTCACACTCCGGTCACTGAGGGTGCAGGGCGCTGGGGGGGGGGCGCCCTGAGACGCAATAAAAACACCTTGGATGGCAAAAAATGCATCACATATAGCTCCTGGGCTATATGGATGAATTTAACCCCTGCCAGAATACACAGAAAAACGGGAGATAGGCTCCGCCCCCTTCTCGGCGGCCTTATCTCCTCAGCACACTGGCGCCATTTTCCCTCACAGCTCCGTTGGAGGGAAGCTCCCTGGCTCTCCCCTGCAGTCACTACACTACAGAAAGGGTTAAAAAAGAGAGGGGGGCACTAATTACGCGCAGTATTAAAGATACAGCAGCTATAAGGGGAAAAACACTTATATAAGGTTATCCCTGTATATATATAGCGCTCTGGTGTGTGCTGGCAAACTCTCCCTCTGTCTCCCCAAAGGGCTAGTGGGGTCCTGTCCTCTATCAGAGCATTCCCTGTGTGTGTGCTGTGTGTCGGTACGTTTGTGTCGACATGTATGAGGAGAAAAATGATGTGGAGACGGAGCAGATTGCCTGTAATAGTGATGTCACCCCCTAGGGGGTCGACACCTGAGTGGCTGAACTGTTGGAAGGAATTACGTAACAGTGTCAGCTCTGTATAAAAGACAGTGGTTGACATGAGACAGCCGGCTACTCAGCTTGTGCCTGTCCAGACGTCTCATAGGCCGTCAGGGGCTCTAAAGCGCCCGTTACCTCAGATGGCAGATATAGACGCCGACACGGATACTGACTCCAGTGTCGACGGTGAAGAGACAAATGTGACTTCCAGTAGGGCCACACGTTACATGATTGAGGCAATGAAAAATGTTTTACACATTTCTGATAATACGAGTACCACCAAAAAGGGGTATTATGTTCGGTGAGGAAAAACTACCTATAGTTTTCCTGAATCTGAGAAATTAAATGAGGTGTGTGATGATGCGTGGGTTTCCCCCGATAACAACTGATAATTTCTAAAATGTTATTGGCATTATATCCTTTCCCGCCAGAGGTTAGGGTGCGTTGGGAAACACCCCCTAGGGTGGATAAAGCGCTCACACGCTTGTAAGAACAAGGGCTCTACCCTCTCCTGAGATGGCCGCCCTTAAGGATCCTGCTGATAGAAAGCAGGAGGGTATCCTAAAATGTATTTACACACATACTGGTGTTATACTGCGACCAGCAATCGCCTCAGCCTGGATGTGCTGGGTTGGCGTGGTCGGATTCCCTGACTGAAAATATTGATACCCTAGATAGGGACAGTATATTATTGCCTATAGAGCATTTAAAAGATGCATTTCTATATATGCGTGATGCACAGCGGAATATTTGCCGACTGGCATCAAGTCTAAGTGCGCTGTCCATTTCTGCCAGTAGAGGGTTATGGACACGACAGTGGTCAGGTGATGCGGATTCCAAACGGCATTTGGAAGTATTGCCTTATTAAGGGGAGGAGTTATTTGGGGTCGGTCTTTCAGACCTGGCGGCCACGGCAACAGCTGGGAAATCCACGTTTGTACCCCAGGTCGCCTCTCAACATAAGAAGACGCCGTATTATCAGGCGCAGTCTTTTCGTGGGCAAGCGGGCAAAAGGTTCCTCATTTCTGCCCCGTGACAGAGGGAGAGGAAAAAGGCTGCAGAAATCAGCCAGTTCCCAGGAACAGAAGCCCTCTCCCGCCTCTGCCAAGCCCTCAGTATGACGCTGGGGCTTTACAAGCAGAATCAGGCACGGTGGGGGCCCGCCTCAATGAATTTCAGCGCGCAGTGGGCTCACTCGCAAGTAGACCCCTGGATCCTTCAGGTGATATCTCAGGGGTACAAATTGGAATTCGAGACGTCTCCCCCTCGCCGTTTCCTAAAGTCGGCTTTACCGATGTCTCCTTCTGACAGGGAGGCAGTTTTGGTACCCCTCCTGCAACAGGGAACGGGGTATTATTCCACACTGTTGTGGTACCGAAGCCGGACGGCTCGGTGAGACCGATTCTAAATCTAAAATCTTGAACACTTACATACGGAGGTTCAAATTCAAGATTGAGTCACTCAGAGCAGTGATTGCGAACCTGGAAGAAGGGGACTACATGATGTCTCGGGACATCAAGGATGCTTACCTTCATGTCCCAATTTACCCTTCTCACCAAGGGTACCTCAGGTTTATGGTACAGAACTGTCACTATCAGTTTCAGACGCTGCCGTATGGATGGTCCACGGCACCCCGGGTCTTTACCAAGGTAATGGCCGAAATGATGATACTCCTTCGAAGGAAGGGAATTTTAGTTATCCCTTACTTGGACGATTCCCTGATAAGGGTAAGATCCAGGGAACAGTTGGAGGTCGGTGTAGCACTATCTCAGGTAGTGTTGCGGCAGCACGATTGGATTCTCAATATTCCAAAATCGCAGCTGATTCCGACGACTCGTCTTCTGTTCCTAGGGATGATCCTGGACACAGTCCAGAAAAAGGTGTTTCTCCCGGAGGAGAAAGTCAGGGAGTTATCCGAGCTAGTCGGGAACCTCCTATAACCGAGCCAAGTCTCAGTACATCAATAAAATGGTTCTGGGAAAAATGGTGGCTTCCTACGAAGCAATCCCATTCAGCAGATTCCACGCAAGAACTTTCCAGTGGGACCTGCTGGACAAATGGTCCGGGTCGCATCTTCAGATGCATCAGCGGATAACCCTGTCACCAAGCACAAGGGTGTCTCTCCTGTGGTGATTGCAGAGTGCTCATCTTCTAGAGGGCCGCACATTCAGGACTGGGTCCTGGTGACCACGGATGCCAGCCTGCGAGGCTGGGGAGCAGTCACACAGGGAAGGAATTTCCAGAGCTTATGGTAAAGCCTGGAGACATCACTTCACATAAATATCCTGAAGCTAAGGGCCATTTACAATGCTCTAAGCTCAGCAAGACCTCTGCTTCAAGGTCACCCGGAGTTGATCCATTCGGACAACATCACGGCAGTCACCCACGTAAACAGACAGGGTGACACAAGAAGCAGGAGGGCAATGGCAGAAGCTGCAAGGATTCTTCGCTGGGCGGAAAATCATGTGATAGCACTGTCAGCAGTATTCATTCCGGGAGTGGACAACTGGGAAGCAGACTTCCTCAGCAGACACGACCTCTACCCGGGAGAGTGGGGACTTCACCCAGAAGTCTTCCACATGTTTATAAAACTCGACAAGTATTGCGCCAGGTCAAGGGACCCTCAGGCAATAGCTGTAGACGCTCTGGTAACACAGTGGGTGTACCAGTCAGTGTATGTGTTCCCTCCTCTGCCTCTCATACCCAAGGTACTGAGAATTATAAGATGGAGAGGAGTAAGCACTATATTCGTGGCTCCGGATTGGCCAAGAAGGACTTGGTAACCGGAACTTCAAGAGATGCTCACGGAGGATCCGTGGCCTCTACCTCTAAGAAGGGACCTGCTCCAGCAAGGACCCTGTCTGTTCCAAGACTTACCGCGGCTGCGTTTGACGGCATGGCGGTTGAACGCCGGATCCTGAAGGAGAAAGGCATTCCGGATGAAGTCATTCCTATCCTGATCAAAGCCAGGAAAGATATAACCGCAAAACATTACCACCGCATTTGGCGAAAATATGTTGCGTGGTGCGAGGCCAGTAAGGCCCCGACGGAGGAATTTTCAACTAGGTCGATTCCTACATTTCCTGCAAACAGGAGTGTCTATGGGCCTGAAATGGGGGTCCATTAAGGTTCAAATTTCGGCCCTGTCAATTTTCTTCCAAAAAGAACTAGCTTCAGTCCCTGAAGTTCAGACGTTTGTGAAAGGGGTACTGTATATACAGCCTCCTTTTGTGCCTCCAGTGGCACCTTGGGATCTAAATGTAGTTTTTGGGTTCCAAAAGTCACATTGGTTTGAACCACTTAAATATGTGGAGTTAAAATATCTCACATGGAAAGTGGTCATGCTGTTGGCCCTGGCCTGGGCCAGGTGCGTGTCAGAATTGGAGGCTTTATCCTGTAAAAGCCCTCATCTGATTTTCCATTCGGACAGGGCGGAATTGAGTACTTGTCCTCACTTTCTCCCTAAGGTGGTTTTCAGCGTTTCACCTGAATCAACCTATTGTGGTGCCTGCGGCTACTAGGGACTTGGAGGACTCCAAGTTGCTAGACGTTGTCAGAGCCCTGGAAATATAGGTTTCCAGGACGGCTGGAGTCAGAAAATCTGACTCGTTGTTTATTCTGTATGCACCCAACAAGCTGGGTGCTCCTGCTTTTAAGCAGACTATTGCTCGTTGGATTTGTAGTACAATTCAGCTTGCACATTCTGTGGCAGGCCTGCCACAGCCAAAATCTGTAAAAGCCCATTCCACAAGGAAGGTGGGCTCATCTTGGGCGGCTGCCCGAGGGGTCTCGGCTTTACAACTTTGCCGAGCAGCTACTTGGTCAGGAGCAAATACGTTTGTAAAATTCTACAAATTTGATACCCTGGCTGAGGAGGACCTGGAGTTCTCTCATTTGGTGCTGCAGAGTCATCCGCACTCTCCCGCCCGTTTGGGAGCTTTGGTATAATCCCCATGGTCCTTACGGAGTCCCCAGCATCCACTAGGACGTCAGAGAAAATAAGAATTTACTTACCGATAATTCTATTTCTCGTAGTCCGTAGTGGATGCTGGGCGCCCATCCCAAGTGCGGATTGTCTGCAATACTGGTACATAGTTATTGTTACCAAAAAATCGGGTTATTGCTGTAGTGAGCCATCTTTTCTAGAGGCTCCTCTGTTATCATGCTGTTAACTGGGTTTAGATCACAAGTTATATGGTGTGATTGGTGTGGCTGGTATGAGTCTTACCCGGGATTCAAAATCCTTCCTTATTGTGTACGCTCGTCCGGGCACAGTATCCTAACTGAGGCTTGGAGGAGGGTCATAGGGGGAGGAGCCAGTGCACACCAGGTAGTTCTAAAGCTTTACTTTTGTGCCCAGTCTCCTGCGGAGCCGCTATTCCCCATGGTCCTTACGGAGTCCCCAGCATCCACTACGGACTACGAGAAATAGAATTATCGGTAAGTAAATTCTTATTATATATATATATATATAAAACATGCCCAAAGAGACATGAGTATACTGGGTCCTAGAGTCAAAGCTATGTCGATTTCTGCTTGACGTGTCCTGTAGAATATGCAATGGACAGATGATGCCGACTTAAGAGGCATATGGAAGGCTGAGGATTGTGTGGAGAAGGGTTCTCGGACCTGGTCTCCACAACTATAGCTGGTAATTCTGATAGTTGCCTTATATTCCTGCACAGCCTAGGAAAGCACGACATTATCAAATGCAGCCTTTCAAATAAATAAATATTTTGATTATAGTGTAGCGCTCAGTCCTATCTAGTGGTTTTGTTTAAGCAAAAATTAGTATGTCTAGGCAAAAATAGTGTTACCTATTGGTACCCTTGGGTTAATTGTGGCCAAATGTGTGTGATATGGTGATAATCTTGTATGGTATAGGGTTACAAAATAACTGTCCACATGTAGCTCGTTAGTGATAATAAATGACAGGTTTTATTAGTTGCTAATAATAAGGTTGGGGATGCGAAAAGGTGGTAATGAAAAGAGTTGTTTAGTAAAAAACTCTTTGTCTTGTGAGTTCATTAAGTATGTGCTGCAGCCTGCGGCGTCCCGCACAGCTGCTGCCACTCTATCGGTTTGCGGTAAAGTTCAGATTCTGTGTTCAATCCGGGGTGAAAAAAAGTATATATATTTCTCTGACGTCCTAGTGGATGCTGGGAACTCCGTAAGGACCATGGGGAACAGCGGCTCCGCAGGAGACTGGGCACATCTAAAGAAAGCTTTAGGATCACCTGGTGTGCACTGGCTCCTCCCCCTATGACCCTCCTCCAAGCCTCAGTTAGATTTCTGTGCCCGACGAGAAGGGTGCACACTAGGGGCTCTCCTGAGCTCTTTGTGAAAGTTTTAGTTTAGGTTTATTATTTTCAGTAAGACCTGCTGGCAACAGGCTCACTGCATCGAGGGACTAAGGGGAGAAGAAGCGAACTCACCTGCGTGCAGAGTGGATTGGGCTTCTTAGGCTACTGGACATTAGCTCCAGAGGGACGATCACAGGTTCAGCCTGGATGGGTCACCGGAGCCGCGCCGCCGTCCCCCTTACAGAGCCAGAAGAGCGAAGAGGTCCGGAAAAATCGGCGGCAGAAGACGATCCTGTCTTCAGATAAGGTAGCGCACAGCACCGCAGCTGTGCGCCATTGCTCTCAGCACACTTCACACTCCGGTCACTGAGGGTGCAGGGCGCTGGGGGGGGCAGCGCCCTGAGACGCAATAAATCGATAAAAAAACCTTATATGGCTAAAATAAATGCATCACATATAACTCCTGGGCTATATGGATGCATTTAACCCCTGCCAAAACATACAGAAAAAGGATGATAAGGACGCCGAGAAAGGGGCGGAGCCTATCTCCTCAGCACACTGGCGCCATTTTCCCTCACAGCTCAGTTGGGGGGAAGCTCCCGGTCTCTTCCCTGCAGTCACTACACTACAGAAAGGGGTTAAAAAAGAGAGGGGGGCACAAAGTAGGCGCAGTATATAACAATACAGCAGCTATAAAGGGAAAAACACTTATATAAGGTTATCCCTGTATATATATAGCGCTCTGGTGTGTGCTGGCAAACTCTCCCTCTGTCTCCCCAAAGGGCTAGTGGGGTCCTGTCCTCTATCAGAGCATTCCCTGTGTGTGTGCTGTGTGTCGGTACGTTGGTGTCGACATGTATGAGGAGAAAAATGATGAGGAGACGGAGTAGAGTGTCTGAAATAGTGTTGTCACCCCCTAGGGGGTCGACACCTGAGTGGATGTACTGTTGAAATTGCGTGACAGTGTCAGCTTTGTATAAAAGACAGTGGTTGACATGAGACAGCCGGCTACTCAGCTTGTGCATGTCCAGACGTCTCATACAGGGGCCCTAAAGCGCCCGTTACCTCAGATACAGACGCCGACAGGGGTACTGACTCCTGTGTCGACGGTGAAGAGACAACCGTGATTTCCAATAGGGCCACACATTGCATGATTGAGGCAATGGAAAAAGTTTACACTTTTCTGATATGAATACCACCAAAAAAAAAAGGGGTATTATGTTTGGTGAGGAAAAACTTCCTGTAGTTTTCCTGAATCTGAGAAATAAAATGAGGTGTGTGATGATGCGTGGGTTTCCCCCCGATAACTATTGATATTTTCTAAAAAGTTATTGGCAGTATACCTTTTCCCGCCAGAGGTTAGGGTGCGTTGGGAAACACCCCCTAGGGTGGATAAAGCGCTCACACGCTTGTAAAAACAAGGGCTCTACCCTCTCCTGAGATGGCCGCCCTTAAGGATCCTGCTGATAGAAAGCAGGAGCGTATCCTAAAATGTATTTACACACATACTGGTGTTATACTGCGACCAGCAATCGCCTCAGCCTGGATGTGCAGTGCTGGGTTGGCGTGGTCGGATTCCCTGACTGGAAATATGATATCCTAGATAAGGACAGTATATTATTGCCTATAGAGCAATTAAAAGATGCATTTCTATATATGCAGGATGCACAGCGGAATATTTGCCGACTGGCATCAAGTATAAGTGCGTTGTCCAATTATTCCAGTAAAGTGGTCAGGTGATGCGGATTCCAAACGGCATTTGGAAGTATTGCCTTAAAAGAGGGGATGTACCCCAGGTCGCCTCTCAAAATAAGACGCCGTATTATCAGGCGCAGTCCTGGTTGGCAGGCGGACAAAAGGGTTCCTCTTTTCTGCTCGTGACAGAGGGAGAGGAAAATGGCTGCAGAGATCAGCCAGTTCCAAGGAACAGAAACCCTTTTCCGCCGCTGCCAAGCCCTCAGTATGACGCTAGGGCTTTACAAGTTCAGGCACGGTGGGGTCCCGTTCTCAATGAATTTCAGTGCGCAGTGGGCTCACTCGCAAGTAGACCCCTGGATCCTTCAGATAATATTTCAGGGGTACAAATTGGAATTCGAGACGTATTCCCCTCGCCGTTTCCAAAAGTCTGTTTTACCGACGTCTCCCGCTGACAGGGAGGCAGTTTTGGAAGCCATTCACAAGCTGTATTCCCAGCAGGTGATAATCAAGGTACCCCTCCTGCAACAGGGAACGGGGTATTATTCCACACTATTGTGGTACCGAAGCCAGACGGCTCGGTGAGACCGATTTTAAAATCTAAAATCTTTGAACACTTGCATACAGAGGTTCAAATTCAAAATTGAGTCACTCAGAGCAGTGATTGCAAACCTGGAAGAAGGGGACTACATGATGTCTCGGGACATCAAGGATGCTTACCTTCATGTCAAAATTTACCCTTCTCACCAAGGGTATTTCAGGTTATGGTACAGAACTGTATCAGTTCGGACGCTGCCGTAGGGATGGTCCACGGCACCCCGGGTCTTTACTGAAGTAATGACCGAAATGATGATATTCCTTCGAAGGAAGGGAATTTTAGTTATCCTTTACTTGGACGATTCCCTGATAAGGGTAAGATCCAGGGAACAGTTGGAGATCGGTGTAGCACTATATCAGGTAGTGTTGCGGCAGCACGATTGGATTTTCAATATTCCAAAATCACAGCTGGTTCCGACGACTTGTCTTCTGTTCCTAGGGATGATTCTGGACATAGTCCAGAAAGAAGGTGCTTCTCCCGGAGGAGAAAGCCAGGGAGTTATCTGAGCTAGTCAGGAACCTCCTAAAACCGAACCAAGTCTCAGTGCATCAATGCACAAGGGTTCTGGGTAAAAATGGTGGCTTCCTACGAAGCAATCCCATTCGGCAGATTCCACGCACAGTGGAACCTTCTGGACAAATGGTCCGGGTCGCATCTTCAGATGCTTCAGCGGATAACCCTGTCACCAGGGACAAGGGTATCCCTCCTGTGGTGGTTGCAGAGTGCTCATCTTCTAGAGGGCCGCAGATTCGGCATTCGGGACTGGGTCCTGGTGGCCACGGATGCCAGCCTGCGAGGCTGGGGAGCAGTCACACAGGGAAGGAATTTCCAGGGCTTATGGTCAAGCCTGGAGACATCTCTTCATATAAACATTCTGGAACTAAGGGCCAATTACAATGCCCTAAGTCAAGCGAAACCCCTGCTTCAGGGTCAGGCGGTATTGATCCAATCGGACAACATCACGTCAGTCGCCCACGTAAACAGACAGGGCGGCACGAGAAGCAGGAGGGCAATGGCAGAAGCTGCAAGGATTTTCGCTGGGCGGAAAATCATGTGATAGCACTGTCAGCAGTGTTCATTCCGGGAGTGGACAACTGGGAAGCAGACTTCCTCAGCAGACACGACCTTCACCCGGGAGAGTGGGGACTTCACCCAGAAGTCTTCCACCTGATTGTAAACCGTTGGAAAAACAAAAGGTGGACATAATGGCGTCCCGTCTAAACAAAAAACTAGACAGATATTGCGCCAGGTCAAGGGACCCTCAGGCAATAGCGGTGGACGCTCTGGTAACACCGTGGGTGTACCAGTCAGTGTATGTGTTCCCTCCTCTGCCCCTCATACCAAAAGTACTGAGAATCATAAGAAGGAGAGGAGTAAGAACTATACTCGTGGTTCCGGATTGGCCAAGAAGGACTTGGTATCCGGAACTTCAAGAGATGCTCACGGACGAACCGTGGCCTTTACCTCTAAGAAAGGACCTGCTCCAGCAAGGGCCTTGTCTGTTCCAAGACTTACCGCGGCTGCGTTTGACGGCATGGCGGTTGAACGCCGGATCCTGAAGATCCCTACCCTGGTCAAGGCCAGGAGAGACGTAACCGCAAAACATTATCACCGCATTTGGCGAAAATATGTTGCGTGGGGTGAGGCCAAGAAGGCCCCTACAGAGGAATTTCAACTGGGTCGTTTCCTCCATTTCCTGCAAACAGGACTGTCTATGGGCCTAAAATTAGGGTCCATTAAGGTTCAAATTTCGGCCCTGTCGATTTTCTTCCAAAAAGAACTGGCTTCAGTGCCTGAAGTTCAGACATTTGTAAAAGGGGTACTGCATATACAGTCTCCTTTTGTGCCTCCAGTGGCACCTTGGGGATCTCAATGTTGTGTTGAGTTTCCTAAAGTCACATTGGTTTGAACCACTCACCACTGTGGACTTAAAATATCTCACATGGAAGTGACGAGTTAGCCCTGGTTTCAGCCAGGCGGGTGTCAGAATTGGCGGCTTTATCATATAAAAGCCCTTACTTAATATTTCATTCTGAAAGGGCAGAATTGAGGACTCGTCCTCAAATTTTCTACCTAAGGTGGTTTCTGCATTTCACATGAACCAACCTATTGTGGTACCTGCGGCTACTAAGGACTTGGAGGATTCCAAGTTGCTTGACGTGGTCAGGACCCTGAAAATACATGTTTCCAGGACGGCTGGAGTCAGAAAATCTGACTCGCTGTTTATCCTGTATGCACCCAAAAAACTGGGTGCTCCTGCTTCTAAGCAGACGATTGCTCGTTGGATTTGTAGTACAATTCAGCTTGCACATTCTGTGGCAGGCCTGCCACAGCCAAAAATCTTAAAATGCCCACTCCACAAGGAAGGTGGGCTCATCTTGGGCAGCTGCCCGAGGGGTCTCGGCTTTACAACTTTGCCGAGCAGTTACTTGGTCAGGAGCAAATACGTTTGTAAAATTCTACAAAGTTGATATCTTGGCTGAGGAGGACCTGGAGTTCTCTCATTCGGTGCTGCAGAGTCATCCGCACTCTCCCGCCCGTTTGGGAGCTTTGGTATAATCCCCATGGTCCTTACGGAGTTCCCAGCATCCACTAGGACGTCAGAGAAAATAAGAATTTACTTACCGATAATTCTATTTCTCGTAGTCCGTAGTGGATGCTGGGCGCCCATCCCAAGTGCGGATTGTCTGCAATACTGGTACATAATTATTGTTACCAAAAAATTCGGGTTATTGTTGTAGTGAGCCATCTTTTCTAGAGGCTCCTCTATTATCATGCTGTTAACTGGGTTCAGATCACAAGTTGTACAGTGTGATTGGTGTGGCTGGTATGAGTCTTACCCGGGATTCAAAATCCTTCCTTATTGTGTACGCTCGTCCGGGCACAGTATCCTAACTGAGGCTTGGAGGAGGGTCATAGGGGGAGGAGCCAGTGCACACCAGGTGATCCTAAAGCTTTCTTTAGATGTGCCCAGTCTCCTGCGGAGCCGCTGTTCCCCATGGTCCTTACGGAGTTCCCAGCATCCACTACGGACTACGAGAAATAGAATTATCGGTAAGTAAATTCTTATTATATATATATATATATATATATATATATATACACATATATATACAAACAAAATACAGTCTTTGGTGTCTTCACGGTAGGAGTGTTTAGGGTTAAGCCGGGATAAAGTAAGGTTACTCCGGACTTGGTCTTTTTTCTCTAGTCTCAGTCTCCCATGGTGTGTCCTGGTACAGACACACCTGAAAGCCTGAGGGTTCGAGAAGCTGACCTGTCTAGGGTGAGGGGGAAACTCGGTCAGCGCTCTACGGAGCAACTTCACGAGTGACACCCGCCGCATACGGAGACTCACCTTCTGTTTTCTCCCGTTTCCCCACCGCACTCCGTCACCGACTTCTCCTCCTTGTCTTTCGTTGGTTGCTAGGCAGCGTAGTTGGTTTCCGGATTTCACCCGATCACGTGACCAGGTCTCTGCTTCGTAGTCAGCGCTTAGTGCAGTCTTGTGTGTTTTGGTTCTGGATTTGCAGTGTTAAGCTCCAACGCGTTTCAGCCTCTAGGGCCTTCCTCTGGGAGTAGTGGATGTTTGGAATAGTGTTGTACAAGTTTTGAAAGGGACATCTTGTGACCACATGGATCATGTGGTTAGAGTTCTTGCTCATCATTGGTCTCCATATTCCTGACCAATGTGATGATGTTGCAGAAAGTGTTTCCTATATGTTTTATATACAGGTATACCCGTCTGGCTACGGTATTTGTGCAGAGAATAAAATAATTAAATAAATAAAATAAAAATAAATAACCCAACAATAGTACTTTCAAATAAAGAAACAAGAAAGTCTTGCCAGAGGCGGGGGCAGAGGAAAGAAGCTGCACAACACAGCTAGTTCCCAGGAACAGAAGTCCTCCCCGGCCTCTACAAAAATCCACCGCATGTCGCTGGGGCTCCCCAGGCGGAGCTGGGACCTGTGGGGGCACGCCTTCGTAAGTTCAGCCACAAGTGGGTTCACTCCCTGTTAGATCCCTGGGCAATAGATATTGTGTCTCAGGGATACAAGCTGGATTTTGAGAAGATGCCCCCTCACCGACGGCCCTGCCGGCTTCCCCCCACGAGAGGGAAACAGTGTTAACTGCAATTCACAAATTGTATCTTCACCAGGTGGTGGTCAAGGTTCCCCTCCTTCAACAAGGAGGGGGTTATTATTCGACCATGTTGTAGTCCCGTAACCTGACGGTTCGGTGGGACCCATATTGAATTTAAAATCCCTGAACATATACCTGAAAAGGTTCAAGTTCACGTTGAAATCGCTAAGAGCGGTTATTGCAAGCCTGAAAGGTGACTCGGGACATAAAGGATGCATACCTTCAGGTCCCCATTTATCCACCTCATCAGGCGTACCTCAGAATTACGGTACGGGATTGTCATTACCAATTTCAGAGGTTGCCGTTTGGTCTCTCCACGGCCTTGAGAATGTTCACCAAGGTAATGGCGGAAATGATGGTGCTCCTGCGGAAGCAAGGTGTCACTATTATCACGTACTTGGATGATCTCCTCATAAAAGCGAGATCAAGAGGGCAGTTGCTGAACAGCATATCACTTTCTCTGGAAGTGTAACGGCAACACGGCTGGATTCTATATATTCCAAAGTCGCAGTGGGTTCTTACAGCTCATCTGCTTCTCCTAGGCATGATCCTAGACACAGACCAGAAAAGGGTTATCTCCCGATAGAGAGAGCCCAGGAGCTCGTGACACTGGTCAGGAATCTAGTAAAACCAAAACAGGGGTCAGTGCATCACTGCACTCGAGTCCTGGGAAGGAGGGTGGCCTCATACGAGGCCATTCCCTTAGGCAGGTTCCATACGAGGTCCTTCCAATGGGACTTACTGGACAAATGGTCCGTATCACATCTTCAGATGCATTGGTTAATCACCCTGTCCCCCAGGGCCAGGGTGTCTCTTCTGTGGTGGCTGCAGAGTGCTCATCTTCTCAAGGGCCGCAGGTTCGGCATACAGGACTGGGTCCTGGTGACCACGGATGCAAGCCTCCGCGGATGGGGGGCAGTCACTCAGGGAAGAAACTTCCAAGGGCTGTAGTCAAGTCAGGAGACTTGTCTGCACATAAATATACTGGAACTAAGGGCCATATACAACGCCCTGAGTCAAGCGGAGCCCCTGCTTCGAGACCAACCAGTGCTGATTCAGTCAGACAACATCACGGCGGTCGCCCATGTAAACCGCACGGGCGGCACAAGAAGCAGGGTGGTAATGGCGGAGGCCACAAAGATTCTTCGTTGGGCGGAGAATCACGTGCAAGCACTGTCCGCATTGTTCATTCCGGGAGTGGACAACTGGGAAGCAGATTTCCTCAGCAGACACGACCTCCACCCGGGAGAGTGGGGACTTCATCAAGAAGTCTTCACACAGATTGCAAATCGATGGGAACTGCCACAGGTGGACATGATGGCGTCCCGCCTCAACAAAAAGCTAAAAAGATATTGCGCCAGGTCAAGGGACCCTCAGGCGATAGCTGTGGACGCGCTAGTGACACCGTGGGTGTTCCAGTCGGTATATGTGTTTCCTCCTCTTCCTCTCATACCAAAGGTGCTGAGAATTGTAAGAAAAAGAGGAGTGAGAACAATACTCATTGTTCCGGATTTGCCAAGAAGGACTTGGTACCCGGAACTGCAAGAAATGCGCACAGAGGACCCATTGCCTCTGCCTCTCAGACAGGACCTGATGCAACAAGGGCCCTGCCTGTTCCAAGACTTACCGCGGCTGCGTTTGACGGCATGGCGGTTGAACGCCGGATCCTAGCGGTAAAAGGCATTCCGGATGAAGTTATTCCTACGCTGATAAAGGCTAGGAAGGACGTGACAGCAATGCATTATCACCGTATATGGCGAAAGTATGTTGCTTGGTGTGAGGCCAGGACGGCCCCTACGGAGGAATTCCAGCTGGGTCGATTCCTGCACTTCCTACAGTCAGGAGTGTCTATGGGCCTAAAATTAGGATCCATAAGGGTCCAGATTTCGTCCCTAACCATTTTCTTTCAAAAAGAACTGGCTTCACTGCCTGAGGTTCAGACGTTTGTTAAGGGAGTGCTGCATATTCAGCCCCCTTTTGTGCCACCAGTGGCACCTTGGGATCTTAACGTTGTGTTGGATTTCCTGAAATCCCACTGGTTTGAGCCACTTAAGACCGTGGAACTAAAGTATCTCACGTGGAAAGTGGTCATGCTGTTGGCCTTAGCATCGGCTAGGCGTGTGTCAGAATTGGCGGCTTTGTCATGTAAAAGCCCCTATCTGATCTTCCATATGGACAGGGCAGAATTGCGGACTCGTCCCCAATTTCTCCCAAAGGTGGTATCATCGTTTCATTTGAACCAACCTATTGTGGTGCCTGCGGCTACTCGGGACTTGGAGGACTCCAAGTTGCTGGACGTAGTCAGGGCTTTGAAAATATATGTTTCCAGAACGGCTGGAGTCAGGAAGACTGACTCGCTGTTTATCCTGCATGCACCCAACAAGCTGGGTGCTCCTGCTTCAAAGCAAACTATTGCTCGCTGGATCTGTAGCACGATTCAGCTGGCTCATTCTGCGGCTGGATTGCCGCATCCAAAATCAGTAAAAGCCCATTCCACAAGGAAGGTGGGCTCTTCTTGGGCGGCTGCCCGAGGGGTCTCTGCTTTACAGCTTTGCCGAGCGGCTACTTGGTCGGGTTCAAACACCTTTGCAAAGTTCTACAAGTTTGATACCCTGGCTGAGGAGGACCTTGTGTTTGCTCATTCGGTGCTGCAGAGTCATCCGCACTCTCCCGCCCGTTTGGGAGCTTTGGTATAATCCCCATGGTCCTTACGGAGTTCGCAGCATCCACTAGGACGTCAGAGAAAATAGAATTACCGGTGAGTAAATTCTTATTTCTCGTAGTCCGTAGTGGATGCTGAGCGCCCGTCCCAAGTGCGGACTTTCTGCAATACGTGTATATAGTTATTGCTTAAATAAGGGTTATTGTTATGAGCCATCCGTTGAGTGTGGCTCAGTTGTTGTTCATACTGTTAACTGGGTAAGGTTATCACAAGTTGTACGGTGTGATTGGTGTGGCTGGTATGAGTCTTACCCTGGATTCCAAAAATCCTTTCCTTGTAATGTCAGCTCTTCCGGGCACAGTTTCTCTAACTGAGGTCTGGAGGAGGGGCATAGAGGGAGGAGCCAGTGCACACCAGATAGTACCTAATCTTTTCTTTAGAGTGCCCAGTCTCCTGCGGAGCCCGTCTATTCCCCATGGTCCTTACGGAGTTCCCAGCATCCACTACGGACTACGAGAAATAGAATTACAGGTGAGTAAATTGTTATTTTTTGAAAAAGCATATGAAAATCCAGAGAAAAATTCCAGATTCCTAGAAGAGTTCTGGTTGCTTTTCCCTTCCCTGAGGAGGATAGAAAGAAATGGGAAACCCCACCCATAGTGGACGTGTCTGTATCCAGACTCTCAAAAAAGGTTGTTTTACCTGTCCCAGGATCTACAGCCTTAAAGAAGCCGGCTGATCGCAAAATTGATACTACGCTCAAATCCATATACGCTGCTTAAGGGGCTATACTACATCCTACTATTGCCTGTGCATGGATTTCCAAAGCTATAGTAAAGTGGTCAGGCACATTACTTGAGGATTTGGATACAATGGATAAAAGTGACGTTGAATTGTTTTTACGTAACATTCAGGATTCTGCAGGATTTATGGTGGAATCCATGAAAGACCGGGGTTCAATGGCTGCAGGAATATCTTCCATGTCTGTCTCAGCTCGCCGAGGCCTATGGTCGCGCCAATGGTCTGCCGACACGGAATCCAAGAGAGGTGTGGAGACCCTACCCTACACAGGTCAGGCTCTCTTTGGGGATGCGTGGATCTCCATGGCTACAGCGGGTAAGTCACCTTTTCTCCCCTCTGCAGCACCTGTTACGAAGAAACCTTTTTCTTCGGCTACATCACAGTCCTTTCGGGTTGCTAAAACAAGAAAGGCCAAACCGTCCAACACTTTCTTTAGAGGAGGTCGACCAAAATCCAAGAAACCTGCTGCTGCAGGTTTCCCAGGAACAGAAGCCTGCTTCAGGTATGCCAAAGTCCTCAGCATGACGGTGGACCGCGCGGCATGGAGATAGGGCCGGTGGGGACGAGACTCAGACATTTTAGTCCTGGATCCCTGGGTTCAAGATATTGTGTCCCAGGGGTACCGGCTAGAGTTTCAAGATCTCCCTCCTCACCGGTACTTCAATTCAGTCTTGCCAGCTTTGCCGGCAGACAGGGCTACCCTACAGGGAGCCATCCAGAAGTTGGTGGAGGCACAGGTTATTGTACCAGTTCCTCTCCAGATGCAAAACAAGGGTTACTATTTAAACCTTTTCTTGGTACCGAAACCGGATGGTTCGGTCAGGCCCATTTTTAGCTTAAAATCACTAAATCTCTTTCTGAGGGAGTTCAAGTTCAAAATGGAGTCTCTAAGAGCGGTGATATCCGGTCTGGGGGAGGGGGAATTCCTGGTATCCCTAGATATCAAGGATGCGTACCTCCACATTCCGATTTGGCCGCCGCATCAGGCTTATCTCCGATTCACACTGGTGGACTGTCATTTTCAATTCCAGGCCCTGCCATTCGGCCTCTCCACAGCACCGAGGGTATCCACCAAAGTGATGGTGGAAATTATGGTTCTACGCCACAGACAGGGGGTGAACATAATTCCATATCTGGATGATCTGCTGATAAAGGCATCATCCAAGGAGAAGCTGTTACAGTCCATAGCTCTCACGGCCCAACTTCTCAGGGAACATGGTTGGATCCTGAATCTTCCAATATCGCATTTGGAAACCTACCAGGAGGTTGTCATTTCTGGGAATGATCCACGACACGGACGTGCAGATGGTGTTTCTTCCAGAGGAAAAAGCATTGGTGATGCAAACAATGGTCCGGGATGTCCAGAAGCCAGCCCGGGTGTCAGTTCATCAGTGCATTCGCCTTCTGGGAAAGATGGTGGACTCTTACAAGGCTCTGAAGTCCGGGAGATTTCAGGCTCGGTCCTTCCAAGTGGATCTCCTGGACAAATGGTCGGGATCTCATCTACACATGCAGCAGAGAATTTGTCTGTCGCCAAAGGCAAGGATCTCACTCCTCTGGTGGCTGCAATTGCCTCACCTTCTGGAGGGCTGCAGGTTTGGGATTCAGGACTGGATCCTTCTAACCACAGATGCAAGTCTCCTGGGCTGGGGTGCAGTCACTCAAGGGGAAACCTTCCAAGTAAGGTGGTCAAGTCTGGAAGCCGGCCTGCCGATAAACATTCTGGAAATAAGAGCCATCTACAACGGTCTTCTCCAAGCTTCCCATCTTCTGAGAAATTGGGCCATTCAAGTGCAGTCGGACAATGTAACGACCGTGGCTTACATAAACCGACAGGGTGGAACGAAGAGCAGAGCTGCAATATCAGAGGTAACAAGAATCATCCTCTAGGCAGAAAAACACACATTGGCGCTGTTAGCAATCTTCATTCCGGGAGTGGACAACTGGGAAGCGGACTTCCTCAGCAGACACGATCTCCATCCAGGAGAGTGGGGCCTCCATCCGGAGGTATTCAGGGAGGTGACAGATCTTTGGGGTGTACCTCAAATAGACATGATGGCCTCTTGTCTCAACAAGAAGTTTCGGCGGTATTGTTCCAGGTCGAGGGACCCACAAGCCGTGGCGGTGGATGCCCTAGTGACTCCGTGGGTGTTCCAGTCAGTATACGTGTTTTCCTCCACTTTCACTAATTCCAAGAGCTCTAAAACTCATAAGGAGAACAAGAGTTCAGGCAAGCCTCATTGCTCCGGACTGGCCAAGAAGGGCTTGATACGCGGATCTTCTGGATCTACTGCTAGAAGTGCCGAAACCTCTTCCACTTCGGGAGGACCTGCTGCAGCAGGGGCCGTTAGCTTATCAAGACTTACCGTGGCTACGTTTGACGGCATGGAGGTTGAGCGCCAGATACTAGCTCGGAAGGCCATTCTGAACAAAGTCATTCCTACCCTGATACAGGCTAGGAAAGGAGTAACGTCTAAACATTACCATTGCATTTGGAAAAAATATGTGTCTTGGTGTGAATCCAAGAGGTTTCCTACGGTGGAGTTTCAACTTGGACGGTTTCTCCTCTTCCTCTAAGCAGATGTGGATATGGGTCTAAGATTAGGTTCCATAAAGGTCCAGATTTCGTCCCTATCCATTTTCTTCCAGAAACAGTTGGCTGTCCTCCCTGATGTTCAGACCTTTTTAAAGGGAGTTCTGCACATACAGCCTCCCTTTGTGCCGCCTACGGCGCCCTGGGATCTTAACGTGGTGTTGCAGTTCCTCCAGTCGGACTGGTTTTGAGCCTCTACAGGAGGTTGAGGTCAAGTTTCTCACGTGGAAGGCTGTCACTTTGTTGGCCTTGGCTTCTGCTAGACGTGTGTCGGAGTTGGGGGTTTTGTTATGTAAAAGCCCATACTTGATCTTCCATGAAGATAGAGCTGAGCTCAGGACACGTCCGCAGTTCCTTCCGAAGGTTGTGTCGGCATATCATATCAACCAACCTATTGTGGTGCCAGTTGCGACTGACTCCTCAATTTCATCAAAGTCCTTGGATGTTGTAAGGGCTCTAAAGATCTATGTGAGTAGGACTGCTCATCATAGAAAATCAGACTGTTTGTCCTGTATGATGCCAAGAAACTTGAGTATCCTGCTTCTAAGCAGACGATCTCTTGCTGGATCAGGTTCACTATCCAGCATGCGTATTCTACGGCAGGCCTGCCGTGTCCTACGTCTGTTAAGGCCCACTCTACTCGTAAGGTGGGTTCTTCCTGGGCGGCTGCCCCGGGGTGTCTCTGCTTTACAACTATGCCGAGCGGCTACTTGGTCGCGGTCGAACATGTTCGCAAAGTTCTACGAGTTCGATACTTTGACCTCTGAGGACCTGAAGTTTGGTCAATCAGTTCTGCAGGAGCCTCCGCGCTCTCCCTCCCGTTCTGGGAGCTTTGGTACATCCCCCATGGTACTAATGTGGACCCCAGTATCCTCTAGGACGTAAAAGAAAATAGGATTTTAATTACCTAGCGGTAAATCTTTTTCTCGTAGTCCGCAGGGGATACTGGGCACCCGCCCAGTGCTTTGTTTCTTCATGCACTGTTACTTGGTTAAATATTGTTGGTTCAGCGGTTGCTGTTCCTGGTTTAAAGTTTGGTTAGCTTGGCTTTCCTCTAGTTTGTGTGTGCTGGTTCGGAATCTCACCACTATGCTTTTATATCGGGTGTAGTACGGTATGCCGGCGCTCGGGCTCCCGGCGACCAGCATACCGGCGCCGGGAGCCCGACCGCCGGCATACCGACAGCGTGGCAAACGCTAAGGAGCCCCTTGCAGGCTTGCTGCGATCGCCACGCTGCGGGCACGGTGGCGCGATACGCGTACCACACTATTTTATTCTCCCTCCAGGGGGGTCGTGGACCCGCACGAGGGAGAATAGCTGTCGGTATGCCGGGTGTCGGGATTCCGGCGCCGGTATAATGTGCGCCGGGATCCCGAAATTCGGCATACTGAAAACCACCCTTTTATATCCTTCTCTCCAAGTATGTCCGTCTCCTCGGGCACAGTTTCCTAGACTGAGTCTGGTAGGATGGGCCAGCCCACACTATCAATTTCTTAATGTGCCCATGGCTCCTAGTGGACCCGTCTATACCCCATGGTACTAATGTGGACCCCAGTATCCTCTACGGACTACGAGAAAAGTATTTACCAGTAGGTAATTAAAATCCCATTTTTACTTAAGTGAAAAAGAAAAATGTCTTATTTTCTACAACTGTTTACTACATAATAGTTCTCAAGTGAAACAACCCCTCCTCCAACTTGTACAACAGAGCAGTCTATTGTACAGAGTTGTCTAGGCAGCTGATTGAACTGCTGGTGGGATGTGGCATTCCAAAGGAGGGACATAAAGTAGCATACATTTATCTTGCAAGGATTTACACACATTAATACCAGAATCTTGAGCTATGTAAGCTCCGTTTAGTACTTTACATGGTATTGCTATATAAGCAATAACACTTTCATAAAGAAGATGCTAACATAGTCATACACAAGTGTAAATGTTGGAAGGTATGCCAAGTGGTGAAAATGTGCCTGTATCTCTAACAAGGTATCAGAGACGATCTTTAAAGAATACGGTATATAGTTAAGGCTGGGTACACTCTACAAGATGTGCAGCAGATCAGATAGCCCATAAGATTTATCTGACCGATTTGATCTTTCATACACACTGAAAGATCTTATGCCCCCTACACATTTGCCGAGGTGCCAGACTACTGATACGGACGACACGGCAGCGGTGGGGTGTGACGGGTAGAGTGAAGTTTCTTCACTCTCTGATGTCACCTTTCCCCATAGCCCTGCATGCTAATATGGACAATATTGTCCATATTGGCTTGCAGGTGTTAAAGAGTCGGCACCAACAATGAATAACCGCGGGGCTGCGCATGGTTGATCATTGGTGCCTACACACTGAAAGATATGGACAATTTCTTATTCATTACTGAATGAGATTGTTCATATCAGCCGCACACATCGGCAAGTTTGTAGGAACCTTATTTCATTAACATCTCCCATCTATTATGAAGCTCTTGCAAAGTGATGTGGTACAGTACAAACATTATACTGAACTATATGATGTTGGTACTTGTATAAAATACATTCAGAAAACACTGGCAAAAATACATCTAGCGTAACACTGCATCTGATTTGCAATGTTTAGTCATATTTGAAAAAATTTGGTGAAAAGTTGCACACGCGTACTATGGCCAGTGCGCTTGCGCATACCCCCTGGATGTGGCCGCTGCATGCGAACGCATGGCTGCGTCCAGGTGGACTCCTATCAGCTTACAAACTCCAGACTGTCCTCACTGCCACTGCTAGATCTGCCCATATCAACTCTACATTCGGTTCTCCATGTGCTTGTTTCTTCACTGACCAAGTCACCCAATCCACATGCAAAGCCCAATCACTTATTTACAACGGTCCTGTAACTACATACTCTGTACTTCTCTAACACAGGGGGTAATACCAAGTTGATCGCAGCAGGAATTCTGTTGGCAACTGGGCAAAACCATGTGCACTGCAGGGGAGGCAGATATAACATGTGCAGAGAGAGATAGATTTGGGTGTGGTGAGTTCAATCTGCAATCTAATTTGCAGTGCAAAAATAAAGCAGCCAGTATTTACCCTGCACAGAAACAAAATAACCCACCCAAATCTAACTCTCTCTGCAAATGTTATATCTGCCCCCCCTGCAGTGCACATGGTTTTGCCCAACTGCTAAAAAATGTCCTGCTGCGATCAACTTGGAATTACCCCCACAATCTTCAATGCTGTTGCAAATAGTTTTCTCCAAGAATAACCTACCACTTTCATCCTATCTGAAGCATTCCTCACAGTATCCTCCAAGACACTTTGTAGAATTCCCTATCTAATCCCTTTTGACTCTCCCAAACTTACATCTTACATGTGCCACCTTTTTAAGATCCAGTTCTTTGGTGACATACTTTACTCTGGTACCACTACCCGATATGTTTGAACCTCTCTCTACTTCTTCTATGCTAGTTGCCCTAACATATTCCCCGTTTCCCAACTCCGCTGCCTGGGCGTCACTCTTGACTCCTCCCTCTCCTTTGCCCCTCACATCCAATCTCTGGCTCAATCCTGTCGATTCCAGCTATGCAACATAGCTCGCAACAGGCCATTCCTCTCCCAGAGTGCAACTAAACTTATCCACTCACTAGTCCTCTCACGGTTCGACTATTGCAACATTCTCCTCACTGGCCTCCCGCTCTCCCATCTCGCTCCACTCTGATCTGTTCTCAGCTCTGCAGCTAGACTTATTGTCCTCTCCTGCCGCTCAAAATCTGTTATTCCCCTACACCGACACAACCTACACTGACTCCTCTTCACTGGAACAAGCTCCCTTGCTCTATTAGACTCTCCCCGACCTTGCAAAGCTTCAAACGGGCACTGAAAACTCACTTGTTCATTAAAGCGTACCCTTCAGCATAATGTAGTCTTGAGGCCGCTCTCCCGTCCTCACGCCTTGGTCATCTTTGCCTTGCTTACTACCTGACACCAGGCCACCTTCTGCTTGCTTGTACTTCATGTCACTTATCTGCCTCCCTCTTCCCCTAGATTGTAAGCTCCTTAGAGCAGGGCCGTCTTCCATCCTGTTCTCACAGGCCTCTTCTCTTGCATTTCAATTACAGCTCTTTTCTTACTCTGTGACTGTCTACACTTGCATTTCCTCTTGCTTGAGACTGTTCATCAGGGTCGATCCGGGTTGAAATTCCTGGGACTTCGACCCTGGTATCTACCAGGAACAGAGACACAGGAATTTCGACACGGGTTGACTCTTTTTCACACAGACAAAATACCCGTGTTGATCTGCAAATTACCAAGTCGAAATTCTCGACCCGGCAATTTGTATGTCTGTGTGAAAGGGGGGTCAGGCAGGTCCCGGCAAAATGCCCCGACATTGTAATTGCCGGGACTTTAAGACTTTTCTGTCTGAAAGTGGTATTACAGAGTACATAAATTAAATGTAAGTGAAGCATAAAATCACCCTTATTTTGAGAAGTTTCTAAAAAAAATGTCCCAATGAGGATAGGAAGAATGCTGTAGTAAATCTTTTCATTCAGGCCACACAAGTTGAAGATATCATAGAGTCCCAGATCCTTGTTACTTCTTTGGAATTGGAGATATTGCTTGTTTTCCAAATAACACATGTAAAAGGAAACAAAGAGATCAGTGGAACAGACACCTTTAACAAATGTAAAAGGTTTTAATACGGATTGCACTCACAATATAATAAAAGGTAAAAGCATGTAATAACATCAGCTGACTTGCATGGCAGAACCAGACTATGGTACCCTCATAGTTGACAGGGTCCCTGAAAACCCAGCATCCCTTTGGTAGGTCCTATATGATCAATCCTCACAGCCAGCCAGTTAGTGTCAGTAGTCACATTGCTTAATGTATTTGTTAAGTGCCTTGAGTCCTATCGGAGAAAGAGCATTATATAAATAAAATTATTATTATTACTTATTCAATAAACGGGTATGGGTCGTTGGGTCTACTCAACTTAGGTCAACAGTCATTAGGTCGACCACTGAAGGTCGACATGGGAATTAGGTCGACATACTAGGTCGACATGAGTTTTTGGTGTCGTTTTCTTCGTAAAGTGACTGGGAACCCCACTTAGTGCACTGTGTCCCCTCGCATGGCTTGCCATGCTTCGAGGAAGGTGCTTCGCTCGGCACAGGTTACTGTTCCAATCGTAGTCCACGTGGGTCGTCAAGTATGGAAAAATCCCCAAAAATTATTGAAACCCCCCCCCCTCCCCCTCACATCGACCTTTTGACCTAATGCATGCCGACCTTCAGTGGTCGACCTAATGACTGTCGACCTAAGCTGTGTCGACCTAACGACCGTATCCCCATTAAACAATATCTTTATACAAAGCTTCTCCCCCCCCAACAAAAAAATAAAGAGCAGCTTCTGAGAGAATTTAGGCCCGTAGCCACAGGTAAAATTTCTTATGGACCCTACACATTAGGCGATGTGCCGCCGAGGTTCCCAACGGCCGACACAGACAACGGGCAACCAGTCGGTGGGGGTGACGGGGGAAGGGACGTTTCTTCACTCTCCCGTCACCCGGCCCCACAGCTCTGCATGCTAATATGGACGAGATTGTCCATATTGGCATGCATGTATAAGTGACCCGGCACCAACGATGAACGAGACGCTGGGCAGCGCATCGTTCATCATTGGTGCCTACACACTGAATGATATGACCAAGTTCTCATTCACTAATGAACGAGAATGTACATATCGTTCAGTTAGATCTATAATACCCCTTTTACACCGCCAGCTAGTAACATGGGTTATTGCACATGAACGTGCATAACCCATGTTGCTGGCTGATGTAAAAGGGTCGAGTTGTCCGGGTCGAGTGACCCGGTATTCGAACTCGGGAAGTTTGCAGGGTTGAACCCGACAAACTGTGCAGTGTAAACGGTAGCCGGGCCGATTCGACCCGGCTTCCCGTTTACACTCTATGTGCGGACGGCGCTTGGAGATTATGTGATCTCCAAGCGCCTCCCCCGTCGCGTCAACTGCCACGTCACCAACCCGGTAATATGCCAGGCTGGTGACTCCGGTCTGAAAGGGGGCTGACGCGGGTCGCAGCCGGGTAGCACCCGTGTCAAGCTCCCGGCTGTGACCCGCGATTTCAGGTGTAAAAGCGGTATTAGTGTGCAGGGCCCATTAACCCTGTGTGTTTTTTCCAAATGTTTTAAAGGCAGATCATTGGGAATGAGAAATTGTACTTAAAGTTTTTTTTAAATTACTTACTATATTTTAAAAGCCATTAATAAGGTTCTGGTCTAGTGTTGTAATGTGTTTCAAACACATGACAGTTAGCAGCTGATTGGCTGGAGCACCATTTATCATTGGCAGCAGGTTTTATCACTCGATGATAAATGAGCCCCTTAATGTTTTGTCATACACAAAAAATGTTTTTCATACCATTATATTGTTGGGGATGTAGTTATGTGACATTACCTCCCCCTACAACCCGCCCCCTCACAGTCCACGACACCCATAGAGTGGGAATAGACCCTGTGGTGACCGCAGCGAGCCTGCAAGGGGCTTGTTACGGTGTGTAATGGAAAATAGTCTTTGTGGTTTGGGTAAGATTAAGTAATTTGTAATTGCATTTTAGCATAAAATGACTTGAGTTCTTATTTGATTTTTAAGGTAATTAACTTTAATTTTTGTGGGAATATAGTATCAGATTACACTATCAATTGTTTAATACGTTTCAATGAATTACTTTTTTTTTTCAGGTCAAATAATCATGTCTGCAAAACCAATACTTCACTACTTCAATGGTCGTGGAAGAATGGAGTGTGTTAGGTGGCTGTTAGCTGCAGCTGGTGTCGAGGTAAGTATAATTACATATTGTAATATCAGAGGCTGATAAGTCCTAAATGACTGGTGGTCTGTTCCCCAAATAATGAACAGGACTTCAGGCAAAGGTATTTTCTAAATTGCTGTATGGCCATGGAGTACAGTATTCCCCCCAGTTTATCTTTAAATCAATTATCCCAGCTTTCCCTACAGTTAACACTTAATTCGCTGGCTGGAGCACTTTTCAGCTCCGCCTTCGTATATAACTTTCCATAGTGTATAAAACCTCTCTGTGCCCATTTAGCTTCCACCCTGGTTTTCATATTCGTGTTCATCACTGATGTGTTTGATTGCAAGATCTAAAATATTGAGTAAATGTTGGCGCATTTAATGTTTTTTTTTTTTTTTTTTTTTCCACAGTTTGAAGAAAAATTCTATGTAACAAAGGAAGAATTTGAAAAGTTGCTTAAATGTATGGTATTTTTTTATTATCACATAATTATTATTAAACATTGTAAATTGCAAATAAATAGTCTTAAATTAAGCTGCCCATACACCTAAAGATTTATTGTCCGATCTGGCTGGTTGGAATGAAAATCTGGTCATGGATGGAGCAAATGACAATTGACCATTTGCTCCCAAACACTGAAAAACAGAAATGGTCAGACAAATTGGTTAAATCCATTTGATTAACCCAATTTGTCTGAACGAACGTTTTTGTCAGTTTTCCGGCATTTCGGAGCAAATGGTCAATTGTCATTTGCTCCCATCTATTACCAGATTTTTGTTCCAACCAGCCAGATTGGACAATAAATCTTTAGGTGTATGGGCAGCTTTAGACCTTATCATGGATGTGAATATTTATTTATTTATTTTTCTCTAACGTCCTAGTGGATGCTGGGGACTCCGAAAGGACCATGGGGAATAGCGGCTCCGCAGGAGACTGGGCACAAAAGTAAAAAGCTTTAGGACTACCTGGTGTGCACTGGCTCCTCCCCCTATGACCCTCCTCCAAGCCTCAGTTAGATTTTTGTGCCCGAACGAGACGGGTGCAGGCTAAGGGGCTCTCCTGAGCTGCTTAGTGTAAAAGTTTAAAGTAGGTTTTTTATTTTCAGTGAGATCTGCTGGCAACAGGCTCACTGCACCGAGGGACTAAGGGGAGAAGAAGCGAACTCACCTGCGTGCAGAGTGGATTGGGCTTCTTAGGCTACTGGACATTAGCTCCAGAGGGACGATCACAGGCCCAGCCATGGATGGGTCCCGGAGCCGCGCCGCCGGCCCCCTTACAGAGCCAGAAGAGTGAAGAGGTCCGGAAAATCGGCGGCAGAAGACGTCCTGTCTTCAATAAGGTAGCGCACAGCACCGCAGCTGTGCGCCATTGCTCTCAGCACACTTCACACTCCGGTCACTGAGGGTGCAGGGCGCTGGGGGGGGGCGCCCTGAGACGCAATAAAAAAAACAAAAACCTTTTTTTGGCAAAAAATACATCACATATAGCTCCTGGGCTATATGGATGCATTTAACCCCTGCCAATTTTTCCATTAAAAAGCGGGAGAAAGGCCGCCGTGAAGGGGGCGGAGCCTATCTCCTCAGCACACTGGCGCCATTTTTTCCTCACAGCTCCGTTGGAGGAAGGCTCCCTGACTCTCCCCTGCAGTCCTGCACTACAGAAACAGGGTAAAACAAGAGAGGGGGGGCACTAAATTGGCATATTAATATATACAGCAGCTATATTAGGGAAAAACACTTATATTAGGTTATCCCTGTATATATATAGCGCTCTGGTGTGTGCTGGCAAACTCTCCCTCTGTCTCCCCAAAGGGCTAGTGGGGTCCTGTCCTCTATCAGAGCATTCCCTGTGTGTGTGCTGTGTGTCGGTACGCTGTGTCGACATGTATGAGGAGGAAAATGGTGTGGAGGCGGAGCAATTGCCTGTGTTAGTGATGTCACCCCCTAGGGAGTCGACACCTGACTGGATGGTCTTATGGAAAGAATTACGTGATAGTGTCGGCACTTTACAAAAGACTGTTGACGACATGAGACAGCCGGCAAATCAGTTAATACCTGTACAGGCGTCTCAAACACCGTCAGGGGCTATAAAACGCCCGTTACCTCAGGTCGATACAGACACTGACACGGACACTGACTCCAGTGTCGACGGTGAGGAAACAAACGTATTTTCCAGTAGGGCCACACGTTACATGATCACGGCAATGAAGGAGGTTTTGAACATTTCTGATACTACAAGTACCACAAAAAAGGGTATTATGTGGGGTGTGAAAAAACTACCCGTAGTTTTTCCTGAATCAGATGAATTAAATGAGGTGTGTGATGAAGCGTGGGTTTCCCCCGATAAAAAACTGCTAATTTCTAAAAAATTATTGGCATTATACCCTTTCCCGCCAGAGGTTAGGGCGCGTTGGGAAACACCCCCTAGAGTGGATTAAGGCGCTCACACGCTTATCATGATACGGCCGCCCTCAAGGAACCAGCTGATAGGAAGCTGGAAAATATCCTAAAAAGTATATACACACATACTGGTATTATACTGCGACCAGCAATCGCCTCAGCCTGGATGTGCAGTGCTGGGGTGGCTTGGTCGGATTCCCTGACTGAAAATATTGATACCCTGGACAGGGACAATATATTATTTACTATAGAGCATTTAAAGGATGCATTTCTATATATGCGTGATGCACAGAGGGATATTTGCACTCTGGCATCAAGAGTAAGTGCGATGTCCATTTCTGCCAGAAGAGGGTTATGGACGCGACAGTGGTCAGGTGATGCGGATTCCAAACGGCATATGGAAGTATTGCCGTATAAAGGGGAGGAGTTATTTGGGGTCGGTCTATCGGACCTGGTGGCCACGGCAACGGCTGGGAAATCCACCTTTTTACCCCAAGTCACCTCACAGCAGAAAAAGATACCGTCTTTTCAGGCTCAGTCCTTTCGTCCCCATAAGGGCAAGCGGGCAAAAGGCCACTCATATCTGCCCCGGGGCAGAGGAAGGGGAAAAAGACTGCAGCAGACAGCCTCTTCCCACGAACAGAAGCCCTCCCCCGCTTCTGCCAAGTCCTCAGCATGACGCTGGGGCCTTACAAGCGGACTCAGGCAAGACGGTGGGGGCCCGTCTCAAGAATTTCAGCGCGCAGTGGGCTCACTCGCAAGTGGACCCCTGGATCCTGCAGGTAGTATCTCAGGGGTACAAATTGGAATTCGAGACGTCTCCCCCTCGCCGGTTCCTGAAGTCTGCTTTACCAACGTCTCCCCCCGACAGGGAGGCGGTATTGGAAGCCATTCACAAGCTGTATTCCCAGCAAGTGATAATCAAGGTACCCCTTCTACAACAGGGAAAGGGGTATTATTCCACGCTGTTTGTGGTACCGAAGCCGGACGGCTCGGTGAGACCCATTTTAAATCTGAAATCCTTGAACACTTACATAAAAAGGTTCAAGTTCAAGATGGAGTCACTCAGAGCAGTGATAGCGAACCTGGAAGAAGGGGACTATATGGTGTCTCTGGACATCAAGGATGCTTACCTCCATGTCCCAATTTGCCCTTCTCACCAAGGGTACCTCAGGTTTGTGGTACAGAACTGTCACTATCAGTTTCAGACGCTGCTGTTTGGATTGTCCACGGCACCCCGGGTCTTTACCAAGGTAATGGCCGAAATGATGATTCTTCTTCGAAGAAAAGGCGTCTTAATTATCCCTTACTTGGACGATCTCCTGATAAGGGCAAGGTCCAGAGAACAGTTAGAGGTCGGAGTAGCACTATCTCAAGTAGTACTACGACAGCACGGATGGATTCTAAATATTCCAAAATCGCAGCTGATTCAGACGACACGTCTGCTGTTCCTAGGAATGATTCTGGACACAGTACAGAAAAAGGTGTTTCTCCCGGAAGAGAAAGCCAGGGAGTTATCCGACCTAGTCAGGAACCTCCTAAGACCAGGCCAAGTGTCAGTACATCAATGCACAAGGGTCCTGGGAAAGATGGTGGCTTCTTACGAAGCGATTCCATTCGGCAGATTCCACGCAAGAACTTTTCAGTGGGATCTGCTGGACAAATGGTCCGGATCGCATCTTCAAATGCATCAGCGGATAACCCTGTCTCCAAGGACAAGGGTGTCTCTCCTGTGGTGGTTACAGAGTGCTCATCTCCTAGAGGGCCGCAGATTTGGCATTCAGGATTGGGTCCTGGTGACCACGGATGCCAGCCTGAGGGGCTGGGGAGCAGTCACACAGGGAAGAAATTTCCAGGGCTTGTGGTCAAGCATGGAAACGTCACTTCACATAAATATCCTGGAACTCAGGGCCATTTACAATGCCCTAAGTCAGGCAAGACCTCTGCTTCAGGGTCAGCCGGTGTTGATCCAGTCGGACAACATCACGGCAGTCGCCCACGTAAACAGACAGGGCGGCACAAGAAGCAGGAGGGCAATGACGGAAGTGGCAAGGATTCTTCGCTGGGCGGAAAATCATGTGATAGCACTGTGAGCAGTGTTCATTCCGGGAGTGGACAACTGGGAAGCAGACTTCCTCAGCAGACACGATCTTCACCCGGGGGAGTGGGGACTTCACCCAGAAGTCTTCCACATGATGTGAACCGTTGGGAAAAACCAAAGGTGGACATGATGGCGTCCCGCCTCAACAAAAAACTGGACAGATATTGCGCCAGGTCAAGGGACCCTCAGGCAATAGCTGTGGACGCTCTGGTAACACCGTGGGTGTACCAGTCAGTGTATGTGTTCCCTCCTCTTCCTCTCATACCAAAAGTACTGAGAATCATAAGAAGGAGAGGAGTAAAGACTATACTCGTGGCTCCGGATTGGCCAAGAAGGACTTGGTACCCGGAAATTCAAGAGATGTTCACGGAAGACCCGTGGCCTCTACCTCTAAGAAAGGACCTGCTCCAGCAGGGACCATGTCTGTTCCAAGACTTACCGCGGCTGCGTTTGACGGCATGGCGGTTGAACGCCGGATCCTGAAGGAAAAAGGCATTCCGGATGAAGTCATCCCTACCCTGATCAAAGCCAGGAAGGATGTGACCGTACAACATTATCACCGTATTTGGCGAAAATATGTTGCGTGGTGCGAGGCCAGGAAGGCCCCTACAGAGGAATTTCAACTGGGTCGATTCCTGCATTTCCTGCAAACAGGACTGTCTATGGGCCTAAAATTAGGGTCCATTAAGGTTCAAATTTCGGCCCTGTCAATATTCTTCCAAAAAGAACTAGCTTCTGTTCCTGAAGTTCAGACGTTTGTCAAGGGAGTACTGCATATACAGCCTCCTTTTGTGCCTCCAGTGGCACCTTGGGATCTCAATGTAGTTTTGGGGTTCCTAAAATCACATTGGTTTGAACCACTCACCACTGTGGACTTAAAATATCTCACATGGAAAGTGGTAATGCTGTTAGCCCTGGCTTCAGCCAGGCGTGTTTCAGAATTGGCGGCTTTATCCTATAAAAGCCCTTACCTAATTTTTCATACGGACAGGGCAGAATTGAGGACTCGTCCTCAATTTCTCCCTAAGGTGGTTTCAGCATTTCACTTAAACCAGCCTATTGTGGTGCCTGCGGCTACTAGGGACTTGGAGGATTCCAAGTTACTGGACGTAGTCAGGGCCCTGAAAATATATGTTTCCAGGACGGCTGGAGTCAGAAAATCTGACTCGCTGTTTATCCTGTATGCACCCAACAAGCTGGGTGCTCCTGCTTCTAAGCAGACTATTGCTCGTTGGATTTGTAGTACAATTCAGCTTGCACATTCTGTGGCAGGCCTGCCACAGCCAAAATCTGTAAAAGCCCATTCCACAAGGAAAGTGGGCTCATCTTGGGCGGCTGCCCGAGGGGTCTCGGCTTTACAACTTTGCCGAGCAGCTACTTGGTCAGGGGCAAACACGTTTGCTAAATTCTACAAATTTGATACCCTGGCTGAGGAGGACCTGGAGTTCTCTCATTCGGTGCTGCAGAGTCATCCGCACTCTCCCGCCCGTTTGGGAGCTTTGGTATAAATCCCATGGTCCTTTCGGAGTCCCCAGCATCCACTAGGACGTTAGAGAAAATAAGAATTTACTTACCGATAATTCTATTTCTCATAGTCCGTAGTGGATGCTGGGCGCCCATCCCAAGTGCGGATTGTCTGCATTACTTGTACATAGTTATTGTAACAAAAATCGGGTTATTGTTGTTGTGAGCCATCTTTTCAGAGGCTCCTTCTGTTATCATGCTGTTAACTGGGTTCAGATCACAAGTTGTACGGTGTGATTGGTGTGGCTGGTAAGAGTCTTACCCGGGATTCAAAATCCTTCCTTATTGTGTACGCTCGTCCGGGCACAGTATCCTAACTGAGGCTTGGAGGAGGGTCATAGGGGGAGGAGCCAGTGCACACCAGATAGTCCTAAAGCTTTTTTACTTTTGTGCCCAGTCTCCTGCGGAGCCGCTATTCCCCATGGTCCTTTCGGAGTCCCCAGCATCCACTACGGACTATGAGAAATAGAATTATCGGTAAGTAAATTCTTATTATTTATTATTACCAGTTATTTATATAGCACACACATTTTCCGCAGCGCTTTACAGAGAATGTTTGCCCATTCACATCAGTCCCTGCCCCAGTGGAGCTTACACTCTATATTCCCTAGAACATTTACACGCACACATTAACATTAGCATTAGGGTTAATTTTTGTCAGAAGCCAATTAACTTACAAGTATATTTTTGGATTGTGGGAGGAAACCGGAGTACCTGGAGGAAACCCACACAAGTATGGGGAGACTATACAAACGCTGCACAGGTAGAGCCATGGTGGGAATGGAACCCATGACCTCAGTGCTGTGAGGCAGTAATGCTAACCATTACACCATCCGTACTGCATTTTTTGCCTACTTTATTGTACAGGGAAAAAAAAATAAAAAATTGTCAAGAAAATATATCATCCTAGTTGTTGAATTGAGGTCTGTGGAGTCAGAATGAAATTTGGATGAGTCGGTATCAATGTATCTACACCAGCTACAAAATATGAAAAAACTATTGGTAGTAGTACAGCATACAGGTGGAGCCACGCTGGGCGGGTGCGCCTATCGCCGCGTCTGGGGCGAGCGTGTGTCAGTGACGTGCACGCGCCCCATTCACTAGAATGGGAGCGTCTCTGTGCACTCTCGGCGGCGCTAGGCAAACGGATCGCCTAGTCACGCCAGGAGTGCACATATGCGATGGAGCTAAATGTACTAATGTTGGTACAGCAGGGGTGAGTGTTATCAGCATTGTGCATTAGTTAATGGAGAATACATGAAAGTGAAATCATGTAGTACATTTATTTCATTACTCCACTGTCATATACTCTGCAGTAACTAAAGATGTGTCCTCCTGTTCTTTTTGAGCCATAAGAGCAAGACGTCACAAGTATCGAGTCCTGTGCTTGAGTATTTTTTCCTGAATTCTGCATCTTAGTTAGCTAATAGTGTGCTAGGTCACTAAGTGTTCTAAGTCGCTAATAGTGTACTACTGTAATTTACTATTAGTGAAATAAATAATGTATTTAGGATTAGTATATTTTGTCGCAAAGGAATTGGTATAAATTAGCAGATTAATGTGAGCCACTCATGTCTACAGGGACTCATGCCATGCATCTCTATGCCTAATTTGCTGCTTTATAAAAAGGTCTTTGCGACAAAACATACCAATCCTAAGAACATTTCTTATTACTCTATTTGCTACACTATTAAAAATTAAGATGCAAAAATCAGGAACATTTTTTAATTTGGGTAAAAAGACAAAAGACCTATACTATAGGACTGCTGTCTTTTTTGCTTTAATGTAGCATATTAGAACACATATTTTTAGAAACGGTCGCATGGCGTGACTGTCCCCAATTCTATGGAGCTCCAAATGGGGCCGTTTGGCATGAATTGAGGATAGGTGTATGTGGACACATCTGGAATAAACTGGCAGAAGTTATAAATTCTCACATTTTTGTGGGATTAAATTATTCCTTTTTAACATTTTAAGAACTATTTCTGTCCAAAGAAAACTGCCATCGCCCAATATGCTGCAATAATTGACCGTTACAGCATGCAGCCATCACACAATTATAGTTCAATATAATTAACCCATCCTATTGTCAAATATGTATTCTTCTACTATCTCACAGAATATGTTACTGAGTGAACCGGAGGATCTTCACCCTGTTTGCGGCAGATAGCAATGGCTTTCTGCTTTTGTAGCCCATACAATGTTATGGCAGCATTATGTATGTTGAGAGGCAATCTGAATTGGTCCCTGATTCAGATTATCCATAATTTGTTGTACTTTGGGACTGAACAAGGCTACCCACTCTCCATACTGCTCAAGCGACCAATGTTTTTGTTTTCTGGTCAACTCTGTGTCTTCTTTGACAACTATGGCTCTCAAACAGTGCAGCCGTTTTGCTAATGCTTGTGCTGCAAGTGCCAACAATCATTTCGCATTCAAACTGTGAACCTGAAAAACAGCCAGGACCAGGTTTAGTAAACACAGAATACAGGTTTACAAAACATTGCCTTGCAGGGTATCAAATGCAGGACATGGGATTAGACTGGCTGGAACATAGCACAAAACAGTACTTAGGAAAACATTAAATGATCAGCAAAGTACTTAAAACAGGAATACAAAGTCAGTACAGCAGGTGCAGATGATCAAGCAGGGGAGAAGATTAACTCCTATAGATATGTGCAATAGTCAAATTTCACAAGAGAAGTGCCTCTGGTATACCAGAAGTACTGTAGCTAATTCAAATATTACAGAAACCTAACAGACCTATAGAACAAGTGGCTACCATAGTGTAGTACTTTCACAATATTTTCATTAGAAAAGTAGAAATAATAGTAGAATAGTAGAAATACTTGCCCCCACCGATTTCAGGATCTTCAATGTTGGGATGCCGTGGTTGGTCATGTGACAGCCGGGATATAGTATGTATTCCGCTGCAAATGTGGGAAGCAATGCATTTTGTCATTAGATCTTCATCAGGGGTGTTTTGTTTTGTTTTTTTTGCATATTAAATCTATCCAGGAATCATATTATTATTTATGTGATCATTGAAAGCTGCCATTTTATAAACTAACAATTACTTTTGAACACTCAGCCATCATTCATTAGAAAATAGACTTAGAGGTACTGTATTTCCTAATAAACACAAATTAATGAATTACCTTGCCCTTTTAGCTGGAGATTTGATGTTTCAACAAATCCCAATGGTGGAAATAGATGGGCTGAAACTTGTACAAACAAGAGCCATCATGAATTACATTGCTAGAAAGTCCAACATGTATGGAAAGGATCAGAAGGAAAGTGCATTGTAAGTGCTTCCTTTGTTTATAATGACCAATTGAATGTCCTTTTTTTGTTAACATGATTTTATGGCTATTATGGCTAACACAATAAGCTGTGCTTCCTACTTTGTTTCTGTATCTGTATGAGTAGAATTATTATTATTATTGTTGCTATTATTAATACTAATAACCTTTATTCATAATGTGCCACATGGGGTCCGCAGCGTCTCACAGAGCACACAAACAGATATAGTGCAACGTAACATACAGATAAGATAAATAATTAACGATTATGCATACTGTACAGTATATAGTTAAAATAACATCAATATCAGAAACCTAGTTGTTGTGTACAGCAGACTAGTTCAGCGCTATTTTGAGGGTCATACAGGTGAGGTTGTTCTTCCTACTCCTGTTGCAATGATTTGCTGTATGCAGTTGCGATTATAAGGTAATATGGGCAGATGCTAACCCGTGCAAAAGTGCACCCACTGTGATTATCATTTGCGTACGGCGCCGCATGTTTCCAGAAACATAGCTAACATTGTCGCACATCAGGTCACCACGCAGAGCCTAAGTGCCTTTGAAGATGGGCAGGCAGAGCTGCTTCCCTGGGACGCATAGGCCTCTCCTGTAGCAAGTGTGATCGCAGCTGCTAATGCATGCAGGCCCAGAAAAAGCCTTCCGAACAGCCTGTATTCGTCTGACCACTCTCTGTTACCACCCCCAAACACTGACTACCTGTCACTTTGCGACTAAAATATCACTGCGACCACAGTCACGCTTCACTCGTGCATGTGCTCGAGTTTTCAGATGCATGTGCTCTGCAAAAACATTGGGCGATATGCATACAATAGCCGCTTTGCGTCTGCACCTGCATTATCCCCTTTAAACACTGGGTATGTAGCAAAAGTGAAAGTAAAGCAAGAGAGACCGGGCCTGGGACAGCTGTGCCCCCAGTACCACCCCTGATGGCGGCCCTAGTACCAGTTGGTATTATACCGCACAGTAGTGTAAGTTAGTCACAGTATACCACACAGTAGAGCCCCTTATACGTGTTACGCCACAGTAGAGCCCCTTATACACATTATAGCATAGTAGATCCCTTATATATGTTACCACTGTAGAGCTGCTTATACATGTTACACAACAATACAGCTGCTATGGAAGTAGCTGTATTTAACTATTTACTTGTTCAATTCAAATAAATTAAAAACAAACACACACTATGGGGCTGATTCAATTGTGGCACGCATGAGCGCCTGATCGGAGCAACAATTGAATAGCTCCGATAGATGCACATTCGTTTAGACGGCCAGCAGGGGGCACACGCCACAATTGAATTGACCTTTATATATGACCCCATATAAATGAAAGCACATGCCCCTCTTAAAGAAAAAATAGTGGTGGAGGGTGAGAATAATGTGCAGACTTGCAGCACATAAACATATAATATCTGGACAGATGTAAATTTGCAGCAGTGTTGAATTGCCCCCCAGACCTGATAACTCTCCCAATGCCTCAATAAAAATGTCACAAAACTGCCAACCCCAGACATGATTACACCCTCCACCCCATGCCTCATCCACTACATGTGAAAACGGCTCCCCTTTCGACACATCCGAATGGCTGTGACTGAGCCAGCTGTTCTAGACGCCTCTCTCCCCCCCATCCACTGCATTTTGGGCTGCTGCAGATAAAGCGTACTCTCCCTCCGCACTGCCATGAATCACCAGCAGCATTTTACAGACATGGAGGTGGTCAACCAGGTGAGAGCTGGGGGGAAAGGATGGGGCACACTTTGAGTGGATAGAGAGAGGGGGAGCAGGGAGGGTACAGTTTGCAAATGCTGGGGAGTTTGCCAGGGGCCTAAAAGGCAGAGAAGAGAGAAGCAGATGGGATAAAAAGGAAGTGTATAAGGCAGTGGTTTCCAAACTTTTTGGAATCACGGCACCCTAGAATATCAGAATTTTTTTCACGGCACCCCTAGGCCAAAAATGTATTATTGAGAAATTTAGAAAGAAATATTACATTAAGTAGATTGCGTTTATATGTCATCCTTAGGGTCAGTTGTGTGGTGAGGGACAAGATTTGCTTCTGTTTGGCCACATATTTTATGACTGGCAGCCACCAGCACTGGTTTTGCCTATTATATTGACCATGAATAATTTGAATAGGTCCTGGACCACCAACCCAGGGCACCCCTGCAAGTGTCCCGAGGCACCCCAGGGAGCCACGGCACACAGTTTGGGAACCTCTGGTATAAGGAGAAGAGAAAATTGTTAGGAGGAGTGGTACTGCTGGGTGGAGGGGGGGGAGGAAAGCTGGAGACACATACTTGTGAATATCTGGCTTTGTGTTTATACAGAAACACATACATAGGAAGCCCACACACTTATAATATACATGTGTAAAATATTTACTTTGCCTGATAAATACACGTGCTGCTATTACAGCCTTCCCCCCAACATATTAACTAGGACAGAGCAAGAGCATCAAACTTGCTGGGCTGTGCAGCTGCTGGGGCCGGGATCCGGGACTGCCTAGGTGATGGTTCTTCTCCTCAGTGCCAGGGGTTCAGGCACTGAAGCCACAGCCAAGCTGCACACCAGGTGCTTGTGGGTGTGTAGTACCACACTCTGTCACCCAGCGCTGTGCTGCTGATGGTCCATTATCTTCTCTACTCCCCTGCGGCATTCTGGGAAGGTTTGTAGGGAACAGCTCACCAGCAGCAGCACTGTGTGGAAGGATATGGCTAATGGACATCTGACGTGACACGCAACCAGAGGGGGAGGAGCAAAGTCGGACCATGGGACCCTAAATTTATCCTTGCGGGCTCGCTTCGCTCACCATGCTTCGGGCACGGTGGCTCGCTTCATTCCGCTTGCCACCACATTACTAAAGAGAATGGTTCTTGCACGTGACTAGTGAAAGTGCAGCCACCGGCCTTGCTCCTCCCCATGACGTCAGAGGTCCTTTAGCCCACTAGGATCTAGCATCTAACTTGTGCGGAATGCAATAAATATGGCAGCAGAGGAGAGTGGTCGCCGTCAGATTGTCCAGCACTGATGAGATGCCCTGCTTTCCCGCCCCTAGAATCGGCACTGGTACAACTGCGAATCCTGACTGTAAGACACTGCAGAGTTTGATTACATCTTACAAACATATATATGCTGATAATTAACCTTATATACTTTTGGCTGCTATTGATATCATTTCAGCATTGACATGTATGTAGAGGGATGCTCTGACCTGGCATTACTGGTCATACCAATATTCTTCCTTCCTGAGGCTGATAAGGGGAAACAAAGAGATCTCATCAAAAACAGAGCTGTGAACAGATTCTTTCCAGTATTTAACAAAGTAAGAACTGTTTAAGAAAAGTCCTTACATATTTAAAGTGCACATAATAGATCAGTGTTATTTTTTGCATTGCAGTTCTTAACTTATTCAGATTTGATTATTATTATTTTGTGTTCATATATTTTTTTAGTTGATGCTCCGCATCTTTCAGGAATGTTATTCTTGCCCAATAATGTTATTTGCCTGGTCAATTATCTAATTAGCAGCGATGTGAGGTCATGAATGGTAATAAAAAAATAATAATAATTGCAAAGTGAATCACAGCGGGCTGTGGATGAGAGAGAGACTATCAAAAGGACTAGAGTCAATAGGACATATGGAGAACAGTCAGTAGGTCGACAGTGTCAAAAAGTCAATATGTTCCAAAAGTCGACATGACAATGGTCGACACACACATGATTGACTTTTTTTTTTTCATGTTTTTTAAACTTATGCTGAATTTATTATCCATGTCACAAACTATTACCTTTTAGTAACCTTGTGGCGAGCGAACAGCCTGTGAGGGAACATGATCATCCCTAATTTGGGTGATATCATTTATGGTTAAACATACAAAGTGTCACCCGAAGAAAACCAAAAAAAGTTGTGTTGACTCTTTTGTGTCGACCTTTTTACCCCGTCAACCTTTTGACCCTGTTGACATTTTGTACCTGTTGCCCTTTTGACTGTCTGACCTGTTAATCATCACCCAATCACCGCTTTCTTCGAGCGTAGACCATAGTTAAATACTAGTAAATATAAAATGGAGTCAATAACCATTAATAATAAGAAAGTAATATATATTTATTGTAAAATTACCCCAAATGTAGTTCTTCCACCAATATAAACACTGATGTCAAAAGATTCCAGAAATGCCCTAAGACATGACTCCTGTCATATCATATTCTGGTGTGAATTAATTTAGGGTGTAGGCTCAGACCATAAAAATTTCCGAGAATCTTTCAGTGAACATTTTATAGCATGTGTGCTATGAAATAAACATCTTAAGTAGGATTTTACTTTCTACTGTACTTTACCAGAAAATCATGAAATGTGTGCATATTGTAGAAAATTGTGTATTTATTAGAGATGAGCGGATTCGGTTTTACTCGGTTTTACTCGGTTCTCAAAACCGAATCTTATTGGCTCACGGATGTCACGTGTTTTGGATAGCCAATAAGATTCGGTTTTGAGAACCGAGTAAAACCGAATCCGCTCATCTCTAGTATTTATGACATATATATGTGAAATATAATGAAAAGATCATATTTTTAGACTCTACAGTGGACCTTTTATAGCATGAATTAATGATGGTAACAGTATAGCCTAGACCAGAGGTTCTCAAATCTATTCCTCAAGTAACACCAACATGTCATGTTTGAGGATTTCTTTAATCATGCACAGGTGAGTTAGTCTATTTTGCTGGGTCAGTAATTATCCCCCCTGTTTCCACTAAAGATATCCACAAAACATCAACTGTTATTGGCACTTAAGGGTTGTGGTTGAGAACCCCTGTCCTAGTTCAACATTGCCAGGATGAGAAACATGCTAGGAAAAAAAAAAAAGATTTTACTCACCGGTAAATCTATTTCTCGTAGTCCGTAGTGGATGCTGGGAACTCCGTAAGGTCCATGGGGAATAGCGGCTCCGCAGGAGACTGGGCACAACTAAAGAAAGCTTTAGGACTACCTGGTGTGCACTGGCTCCTCCCACTATGACCCTCCTCCAGACCTCAGTTAGGATACTGTGCCCGGAAGAGCTGACACAATAAGGAAAGGATTTGGAATCCCGGGTAAGACTCATACCAGCCACATCAATCACACCGTATAACTCGTGATATTATACCCAGTTAACAGTATGAAATATAACTGAGCCTCAGTAACAGATGGCTCATAACAATAACCCTTTAGTTAGGCAATAACTATATACAAGTATTGCAGACAATCCGCACTTGGGACTGGCGCCCAGCATCCACTACGGACTATGAGAAATAGATTTACCGGTGAGTAAAATCTTATTTTCTCTGACGTCCTAGTGGATGCTGGGAACTCCGTAAGGACCATGGGGATTATACCAAAGCTCCCAAACGGGCGGGAGAGTGCGGATGACTCTGCAGCACCGAATGAGCAAACTCAAGGTCCTCCTCAGCCAGGGTATCAAACTTGTAGACTTTTGCAAAAATGTTTGAACCCGACCAAGTAACAGCTCGGCAAAGTTGTAAAGCCGAGACCCCTCGGGCAGCCGCCCAAGAAGAGCCCACTTTCCTCGTGGAGTGGGCTTTTACAGATTTAGGGTGCGGCAGTCTAGCCGCAGAATGTGCAAGTTGAATCGTGCTACAGATCCAGCGAGCAATAGTCTGCTTAGAAGCAGGAGCACCCAGCTTGTTGGGTGCATACAGGATAAATAGCGAGTCAGTTTTCCTGACTCCAGCCGTCCTGGAAACATATATTTTCAGGGCCCTGACTACGTCCAGTAACTTGAAGTCCTCCAAGTCCCACGTAGCCGCAGGCACCACAATAGGTTGGTTCACATGAAAAGCTGATACCACCTTAGGAAGGAATTGGGAACGAGTCCTCAATTCCGCCCTATCCATATGAAAACCAGATAAGGGCTTTTGCATGACAAAACCGCCAATTCTGATACACAAAAAGCAGAATAAGACAGCGCTTCTCACTTTGTATGAATTAGATTCCTTTTACTTTTAAGTATACACAATTAATACAGTAAGATACCGGCCAGTATTAATATACACATTCAATTTAAAAAATACACAATAAAAACAATTGAAAAAGACTAAGAAATTTTATCTAGAGCGCATTGGTGTTATCCAAACAAGATCCATATATATTATATGGCATAATCCCAATGACGCTTTAAATAAACAATCAGTTTAATTAAATAGTCAAAACTATTTTTAACTCTACACACTCTGATTATTAAAACCACGTCTAATTAATACTAGATGTCAGGGACGTGCGGTGAGCTAAATGGCTCAGGAGGCACTGGCTAACCCCAAAGCCAGATTTATACACAATATATGAGCCAATGGGTACATCTGGGCATTATACACAGGTGCAGCAATATAAACTCCTTGAAATCTGGTGAGTTTTGATTAGAGATGTGTGGAGAGGATACACAGGTGAGGCACTGCCTCCCCTGCCATAGACTTTTTACTCCAGAGTTTGGGCTATAAAAATGATTAGAATAATGCAAAGAAGATATTTCAAACAAATTATCAGTGTTTTTCATATATTTTATTCAGTCAATACTCTGGTTTAAACGTAAGTATGACAAAAAAGGCTCTGCCTCACCCCACCGCACGTCACTGCTAGATGTTAATAAAGCAAGCAGCTGGTAGTTAGTGATAAAAGTCCGCATATGCAAAGGATAAAGAGTTAGACAGGCGAGTAATTAATCCAGCAAGCAGCAGATGGTTAATTGTATAGTCCGCATATGCCAGTGGTTAAGCAAACGAGTATTTTGTGAGCAGAGATGATTGCTTAGAATCCATCCATACTATAGGCAGTTTTTTAGTATGTTTTGTAAGTTGTTAGTATACTGGCAATCTCAGTTTAGATGATCACAAAACAATTGCATAAATGGCAGGTTGAACACTATAGTCCCAAATCCACCTTAGAGTACAGTTAGCTATGTACCCAAATTTGTACCTCTCCTAAATATAGTGTGGGCGTTGCAGCCTCATCCCAGGAGTATAGTGGATAGTGGAGACTCTATGCAGCGTGTTCTTTTCAGATGTCTCTCCTCCGTATTACCAGCAATTGCCTCTCCTCCGTATTACCAGCAGTAAGACCTTCAATACTGCAGCAGGTAATATATGGTTTTTAGCCAGATATGAGTTTCCAAACGCGTTTCTCCGCCTACCCTCCGGTCTCAGCGGCTTCCTCAGTGTATGAATAAATTCTGATACACGCCTGGCCGACGCCAAGGCCAACAGCATGACCACTTTCCACGTGAGGTATTTTAGCTCTACGGATTTAAGTGGCTCAACCCAATGCGACTTCAGGAAATCCAACACCACGTTGAGATCCCACGGTGCCACTAGAGGCACAAACGGGGGCTGAATATGCAGCACTCCCTTAACAAAAGTCTGAACTTCAGGCAGTGAAGCCAGTTCTTTTTTGAAGATAATGTACAGAGCCGAAATCTGGACCTTAATGGAACCCAATTTTAGGCCCTTAGTCACTCCTGACTGTAGGAAGTGCAGAAATCGACCCAGTTGAAATTCCTCCGTTGGGGCCTTCCTGGCCTCACACCAAGCAATATATTTTTGCCATATGCGGTGTTTTTCGATCACATCTTTCCTAGCCTCAATCAGCGTAGGAATGACTTCCTCCGGAATGCCTTTTTCCTTTAGGATCCGGTGTTCAACCGCCATGCCGTCAAACACAGCCGTGGTAAGTCTTGGAACAGGCAGGGCCCCTGCTGCAGCAGGTCCTGTCTGAACGGCAGAGGCCATGGGTCCTCTGAGATCATTTCTTGAAGTTCTGGGTACCAAGCTCTTCTTGGCCAATCCGGAACCACGAGTATAGTTCTTACTCCTCTCCGTCTTAGTATTCTCAGTACCTTGGGTATGAGAGGCAAAGGAAGGAACACATACACTGACTGGTACACCCACGGTGTTACCAGAGCGTCCACAGCTATCGCCTGAGGGTCCCTTGACCTGGCGTAATATCTTTTTAGCTTTTTGTTGAGGCGGGACGCCATCATGTCCACCTGTGGCCTTTCCCAATGGTGTACAATCATTTGGAAGACTTCTGGATGAAGTCCCCACTCTCCCGGGTGGAGGTCGTGCCTGCTGAGAAAGTCTGCTTCCCAGTTGTCCACTCCGGGAATGAACACTGCTGACAGTGCTAACCCATGATTTTCCGCCCATCGGAAAATCCTTGTGGCTTCTGCCATCACCATCCTGCTTCTTGTGCCGCCCTGCTGGTTTACATGGGCGACCGCCGTGATGTTGTCTGACTGGATCAGCACCGGCTGGTGTTGAAGCAGGGGTCTAGCCTGATTTAGGGCATTGTGAATGGCCCTTAGTCCCAGAATATTTATGTGTAGGGAAGTCTCCTGACATGACCATAGTCCTTGGAAGTTTCTTCCCTGTGTGACTGCCCCCCCAGCCTCGAAGGCTGGCATCCGTGGTCACCAGGACCCAATCCTGTATGCCGAATCTGCGGCCCTCTAGAAAATGAGCACTCTGCAGCCACCACAACAGCGACACCCTGGCCCTTGGGGACAGGGTTATCAGCCGATGCATCTGAAGATCCGACCCGGACCACTTGTCCAACAGATCCCACTGGAAGATCCTTGCATGGAACCTGCCGAATGGAATTTCTTCGTAAGAAGCTACCATCTTTCCCAGGACTCGCGTGCATTGATGCACCGACACCTGTATTTGTATTAGGAGGTCTCTGACTAGAGATGACAACTCCTTGGCCTTCTCCTCCGGGAGAAACCCTTTTTCCTGTTCTGTGTCCAGAACCATACCCAGGAACAGTAGACGCGTCGTAGGAACCAGCTGCGACTTTGGACTATTCAGAATCCAGCCGTGCTGTTGTAGCACTTCCCGAGATAGTGCTACTCCGATGAACAACTGCTCCCTGGACCTCGCCTTTATAAGGAGATCGTCCAAGTACGGGATAATTAGAACTCCCTTTTTTTTTTTTTTTTGAAGGAGTATCATCATTTCGGCCATTACCTTGGTAAATACCCTCGGTGCCGGGGACAGACCAACGGCAACGTCTGGAATTGGTAATGACAGTCCTATACCACAATTTTGAGGTACTCCTGGTGAGGAGGGTAAATGGGGACATGCAGGTAAGCATCCTTGATGTCCAGTGATACCATGTAATCCCCTTCGTCCAGGCTTGCAATAACCGCCCTGAGCGATTCCATTTTGAACTTGAACCTTCGTATATAAGTGTTCAAGGATTTCAATTTTAGAATGGGTCTCACCGAACCGTCTGGTTTCGGTACCACCAACATTGTGGAATAGTAACCCCGGCTTTGTTGAAGGAGGGGTACCTTGATTATCACCTGCTGGAAGTACAGCTTGTGAATTGCCGCCAGTACTACCTCTCCTCGAGGGCAGCAGGCAAGGCTGATTTGAGGTAACGGCGAGGGGGAGTCGCCTCGAACTCCAGCTTGTATCCCTGTGATACTACTTGCAGAACCCAGGGATCCACCTGTGAGCGAGCCCACTGGTCGCTGAAGTTCCCGAGACGCGCCCCCACCGCACCTGGCTCCACCTGTGGAGCCCCAGCGTGATGCGGTGGACTCAGAGGAAGCGGGGGAAGGTTTTTGATCCTGGGAACTGGCTGTCTGGTGCAGCTTTTTCCCTCTTCCCTTGTCTCTGTGCAGAAAGGAAGCGCCTTTGACCCGCTTGCTTTTCTGAAGCCGAAAGGACTGTACCTTATAATACGGTGCTTTCTTAGGCTGTGAGGAAACTTGAGGTAAATTTTTTCCTTCCCAGCTGTTGCTGTGGATATGAGGTCCCAGAGACCATCCCCAAACAATTCCTCACCCTTATTAGGCAGAATCTTCATGTGCCTTCTAAAGTCAGCATCGCCTGTCCACTGCCGGGTCCCTAATACCCTCCTGGCAGAATGGACATTGCATTAATTCTGGATGCCAGCCGGCAAATATCCCTCTGTGCATCCCTCATATATAAGATGACGTCTTTAATATGCTCTATGGTTAGCAAATAGTATCCCTGTCCTAACAGGGTAATAGACCACGCTGTAGCAGCACTTTCCATGCTGAGGCAATTGCAGGTCTCAGTATAGTACCTGAGTGTGTATATACAGACTTCAGGATAGCCTCCTGCTTTTTATCAGCAGGCTCCTTCAAAGTGGCCGTATTCTGAGACGGCAGTGCCACCTTTTTTGACAAACGTGTGAGCGCCTTATCCACCCTAGGGGATATCTCCCAACGTGACCTATCCTCTGGCGGGAAAGGGTACGCCATCAGTAACTTTTTAGAAATTACCAGTTTCTTATCGGGGGAACCCACGCTTCTTCACACACTTCATTCACTCATCTGATGGGGGAACAAAACACTGTCTGCTTTTTCTCCCCAAACATAAAACCCCTTTTTTTTGGTACCTGGGTTAATGTCAGAAATGTGTAACACATTTTTCATTGCCGAGATCATGCAACGGATGTTCCTAGTGGATTGTGTATATGTCTCAACCTCGTCGACACTGGAGTCAGACTCCGTGTCGACATCTGTGTCAGCCATCTGAGGTAGCGGGCGTTTTTGAGCCCCTGATGGCCTTTGAGACGCCTGGGCAGGCGCGGGTTGAGAAGCCGGCTGTCCCACAGCTGTTACGTCATCCAGCCTTTTATGTAAGGAGTTGACACTGTCGGTTAATACCTTCCACCTATCCATCCACTCTGGTGTCGGCCCCACAGTGGGCGACATCACATTTATCGGCATCTGCTCCGCCTCCACATAAGCCTCCTCATCAACCATGTCGACACAGCCGTACCGACACACCGCACACACACACAGGGAATGCTCTGACTGGGGACAGGACCCCACAAAGTCCTTTGGGGAGACAGAGAGAGAGTATGCCAGCACACACCAGAGCGCTATATAATGCAGGGATTCACACTACCCACAGTGATTTTTCCCTTATAGCTGCTATAATACACAGATTTGCGCCTAAATTTAGTGCCCCCCCTCTCTTTTTAACCCTTTGAGCCTGAAAACTACAGGGGAGAGCCTGGGGAGCTGTCTTCCAGCTGCACTGTGAAGAGAAAATGGCGCCAGTGTGCTGAGGGAGATAGCCCCGCCCCTTTTTCGGCTGACTTTTTTCTCCCGCTTTTTTATGGATCCTGGCAGGGGTATTTTACACATATATAGCCTCTAGGACTATATATTGTGCTTATTTTGCCAGACAAGGTGTTAATATTGCTGCTCAGGGCGCCCCCCCCAGCGCCCTGCACCCATCAGTGACCGGAGTGTGAGGTGTGCACGAGGAGCAATGGCGCACAGCTGCAGTGCTGTGCGCTACCTTGTTGAAGACCGAAGTCTTCTGCCGCCGATTTTCAGGACCATCTTCATGCTTCAGGCTCTGTAAGGGGGACGGCGGCGCGGCTCCAGGACCGGACGATCGAGGTCGGGTCCTGTGTTCGATCCCTCTGGAGCTAATGGTGTCCAGTAGCCTAAGAAGCCCAAGCTATCTCCAGTTAGGTAGGTTCGCTTCTTCTCCCCTTAGTCCCTCGCTGCAGTGAGTCTGTTGCCAGCAGATCTCACTGAAAATAAAAAACCTAAAATATACTTTCTTTTCTAGGAGCTCAGGAGAGCCCCTAGTGTGCATCCAGCTCGAGCCGGGCACAGATTCTAACTGAGGTCTGGAGGAGGGTCATAGTGGGAGGAGCCAGTGCACACCAGGTAGTCCTAAAGCTTTCTTTAGTTTTGCGGAGCCGCTATTCCCCATGGTCCTTACGGAGTTCCCAGCATCCACTAGGACGTCAGAGAAAAGGGGTGGTCTTCTGTATGCCGGCGGTCGGGCTCCCGGCGCTCAGTATACCGGCGCCGGGAGCCCGACAGCCGGCATACCGACACTTATTTTCCCTCGTGGGGGTCCACGACCCCCATAGAGGGAGAATAAAATAGTGTGGCGCGCGTAGCGCGCCACCGTGCCCGTAGCGTGGCGAGCGCAGCGAGCCCGCAAGGGGCTCATTTGCGCTCGCCACGCTGTCGGTAAGCCGGCGGTCGGGCTCCCGGCGCCGGGATGCTGGTCGCCGGGAGCCCGACCGCCGGCCAGCCGTAGTGAACCCGAGAAAAGTGTATGCTCTTCATTTATTTTTTTACTTTTATCATTTCAGGCCTTAGAAAACGAAAAATTTCTAGTCGGAAACCAGTTAAGTTTTGCAGATGTGCAGCTTCTAGAGGTGATATTGATGGTGGAAGAGATCCATGGTGACATCCTACAGAACTTTCCGAACTTACAGGTAAGAATTGCACGCAATGTTTGACCATATGGCAATTTTTGTATTGCTGCATCCCCAGGTGACCACGCATGCGGTGTATCCCTTTTAAGGAGATCTGGAACCAGCGAGTGTTATGTCTGCTTGGCAACTCCACATTTATGTATGTCACCTAAACAGTTCAAATTATATCTAGTTTACCTGTTGGAAACCTTAACTGGAGGCAAGTGGTGCCTTATTGGACAGGCAAGTGTTGTAACTTGGATCAGTGGCTAGTGTTGCCACCTGCTTACTGTATGTATGCTATTAGACAGGACTGTCTGTTCTATTTGTATGGTGATCGAATCACCTAATTGTTAGTGGCACAGTTTGACGATCAGCTGATGTCTCAACATTTTGCATCCTCTGACCCTATATATGAGCTGGTTGGTGGAAACCTACACTGTTAATCTATGCTATTAGTGTGCCCACAAATGGTTCTGCAACAGTTCTCATTGCAAGGAGATGACTTTTCTGTTAGCAGGTGCACACTCACCTCACCTCTACTGAGCTCCATTACATGGTACATTGTATGCAGTTACAGCGCAACTGACAATAAGACTCCTGGAACAATAGGACATCTCCTGCTATCCTGGGAGGGTGGACAATTATCCTGGATTCACATTTGCGGCATCTGCAAGTTTGGAGCTTTGCAGTGGAAGGGCTCTGGGCTTCCTCACCAGTCTCTTCCACCTGTGTGTACTCCTCCCTGGCTAAGTGCCCGAATACTCTCTCTCACCAAGTCAGCAGCTGGTGTGTCTCTACAGAGCTCCTTTACAATAGTAACTTTATAGCATTCTATTTTTCTTTTAAATTACAAATTTCTATTTCTCTGACGTCCTAGTGGATGCTGGGGACTCCGTCAGGACCATGGGGATTAGCGGCTCCGCAGGAGACAGGGCACAAAAATAAAGCTTTAGGATCAGGTGGTGTGCACTGGCTCCTCCCCCTATGACCCTCCTCCAAGCCTCAGTTAGGTTTTTGTGCCCGTCCGAGCAGGGTGCAATCTAGGTGGCTCTCCTAAAGAGCTGCTTAGAAAAAGTTTTTAGGTTTTTTATTTTACAGTGAGTCCTGCTGGCAACAGGCTCACTGCAACGAGGGACTTAGGGAAGAAGAAGTGAACTCACCTGCGTGCAGGATGGATTGGCTTCTTAGGCTACTGGACACCATTAGCTCCAGAGGGATCGAACACAGGCCCAGCCATGGAGTCCGGTCCCGGAGCCGCGCCGCCGACCCCCTTGCAGATGCCGAAAAGTGAAGAGGTCCAGGAACCGGCGGCAAAAGACTTTTTAGTCTTCATGAGGTAGCGCACAGCACTGCAGCTGTGCGCCATTGTTGTCACACACTTCACACCAGCGGTCACTGAGGGTGCAGGGCGCTGTGGGGAGCGCCCTGGGCAGCAATGAAATACCTATACTGGCTAAAAGATACATCACATATAGCCCCTGGGGCTATATGGATGTATTTAACCCCTGCCAGGTCTCAGAAAAACGGGAGAAGAAGCCCGTCGAAAAGGGGGCGGGGCCTATTCTCCTCAGCACACAGCGCCATTTTCCCTCACAGAAATGCTGGTGGGAAGGCTCCCAGGCTCTCCCCTGCACTGCACTACAGAAACAGGGTTAAAACAGAGAGGGGGGGCACTTATTTGGCAATATGATTATATATATTAAGATGCTATAAGGGAAAAACACTTATATAAAGGTTGTCCCTGTATAATTATAGCGTTTTGGTGTGTGCTGGCAAACTCTCCCTCTGTCTCTCCAAAGGGCTAGTGGGGTCCTGTCCTCTATCAGAGCATTCCCTGTGTGTGTGCTGTGTGTCGGTACGTGTGTGTCGACATGTATGAGGACGATGTTGGTGAGGAGGCGGAGCAATTGCCTGTAATGGTGATGTCACTCTCTAGGGAGTCGACACCGGAATGGATGGCTTATTTAAGGAATTACGTGATAATGTCAACACGCTGCAAGGTCGGTTGACGACATGAGACGGCCGGCAAACCAATTAGTACCTGTCCAGGCGTCTCAAACACCGTCAGGGGCGTTAAAACGTCTTTTTACCTCAGTCGGTCGACACAGACACAGACACGGACACTGACTCCAGTGTCGACGGTGAAGAAACAAACGTATTTTTCTTTTAGGGCCACACGTTACTTGTTAAGGGCAATGAAGGAGGTGTTACATATTTCTGATACTACAAGTACCACAAAAAAGGGTATTTTGTGGAGTGTGAAAAAACTACCTGTAGTTTTTCCTGAATCAGATAAATTAAATGAAGTGTGTGATGATGCGTGGGTTTCCCCCGATAGAAAATTATTGGCGGTATACCCTTTCCCGCCAGAAGTTAGGGCGCGTTGGGAAACACCCCTTAGGGTGGATAAGGCGCTCACACGATTATCAAAACAAGTGGCGGTACCGTCTCCAGATAGGGCCGCCCTCAAGGAGCCAGCTGATAGGAGGCTGGAAAATATCCTAAAAAGTATATACACACATACTGGTGTTATACTGCGACCAGCGATCGCCTCAGCCTGGATGTGCAGCGCTGGGGTGGCTTGGTCGGATTCCCTGACTGAAAATATTGATACCCTTGACAGGGACAGTATTTTACTGACTATAGAGCATTTAAAGGATGCATTTCTATATATGCGAGATGCACAGAGGGATATTTGCACTCTGGCATCAAGAGTAAGTGCGATGTCCATATCTGCCAGAAGTTGTTTATGGACACGACAGTGGTCAGGTGATGCAGATTCCAAACGGCACATGGAAGTATTGCCGTATAAAGGAGAAAAAGACAACGTCTTTTCAGCCTCAGTCCTTTCGTCCCCATAAGGGCAAGCGGTCAAAAGGCCAGTCATATCTGCCATGGGATAGAGGAAAGGGAAGAAGACTGCAGCAGGCAGCCCATTCCCAGGAACAGAAGCCCTCCATCGCTTCTGCCAAGTCCTCAGCATGACGCTGGGGCCGTACAAGCGGACTCAGGTGCGGTGGGGGGTCGTCTCAAGAGTTTCAGCACGCAGTGGGCTCACTCGCAAGTGGACCCCTGGATCCTACAAGTCGTATCCCAGGGGTACAGATTGGAAGTTCGAGACGTCTCCCCCTCGCAGGTTCCTGAAGTCTGCTTTACCAACGTCTCCCTCCGACAGGGAGGCAGTAGTGGAAACAATTCACAAGCTGTATTCCCAGCAGGTGATAATCAAAGTACCCCTCCTACAACAAGGAAAGGGGTATTATTCCACACTATATTGTGGTACTGAAGCCAGACGGCTCGGTGAGACCTATTCTAAATCTGAAATATTTGAACACTTACATAAAAAGGTTCAAATCAAGATGGAGTCACTCAGAGCAGTGATAGCGAACCAGGAAAAAGGGGACTATATGGTGTCCCGGGACAGATGCTTACCTCCATGTCCCAATTTGCCCTTCTCACCAAGGGTACCTCAGGTTCGTGGTACAGAACTGTCACTATCAGTTTCAGACGCTGCCGGTTGGATTGTCCACGGCACCCCGGGTCCTTACCAAGGTAATGGCCGAAATGATGATTCTTCTTCAAAGAAAATGGACGATCTCCTGATAAGGGCAAGGTCCAGAGAACAGTTGGAGGTCGGAGTAGCACTATCTCAAGTAGTTCTACGACAGCACGGGTGGATTCTAAATATTCCAAAACCGCAGCTGTTTCCGACGACACGTCTGCTATTCCTAGGGATGATTCTGGACACAGTCCAGAAAAAGGTGTTTCTCCCGGAGAAGAAAGCCAGGGAGTTATCCGAGCTAGTCAGGAACCTCCTAAAACCAGGAAAAGTGTCAGTGCATCATTGCACAAGGGTCCTGGGAAAAATGGTGGCTTCTTACGAAGCGATTCCATTCGGCAGATTTCACGCAAGAACTTTTCAGTGGGATCTGCTGGACAAATGGTCCGGATCGCATCTGCAGATGCATCAGCGGATAACCTTATCGCCACGGACAAGGGTGTCTCTTCTGTGGTGGTTGCAGAGTGCTCATCTGTTAGAGGGCCGCAGATTCGGCATACAGGACTGGGTCCTGGTGACCACGGATGCCAGTCTGAGAGGCTGGGGAGCGGTCACACAGGGAAGAAACTTCCAGGGAGTATGGTCAAGCCTGGAGATGTCTCTTCACATAAATATACTGGAGCTAAGAGCGATTTACAATGCTCTAAGCCTGGCAAAACCCCTGCTTCAGGGTCAGCCGGTGTTGATCCAGTCGGACAACATCACGGCAGTCGCCCACGTAAACAGACAGGGCGGCACAAGAAGCAGGAGAGCAATGGCAGAAGCTGCAAGGATTCTTCGCTGGGCGGAAGATCATGTGATAGCACTGTCAGCAGTGTTCATTCCGGGAGTGGACAACTGGGAAGCAGACTTCCTCAGCAGACACGATCTACACCCGGGAGAGTGGGGACTTCATCCAGAAGTCTTCCACATGATTGTGAACCGTTGGGAAAAACCAAAGGTGGATATGATGGCGTCTCGCCTCAACAAAAAACTGGACAGGTATTGCGCCAGGTCAAGAGACCCTCAGGCAATAGCTGTGGACGCTCTGGTAACACCGTGGGTGTTCCAGTCAGTGTATGTGTTTCCTCCTCTACCTCTCATACCAAAAGTACTGAGAATTATACGGCAAAGGGGAGTAAGAACGATACTTGTGGCTCCGGATTGGCCAAGAAGAACTTGGTACCCGGAACTTCAGGAGATGCTCACGGAAGATCCGTGGCCTCTACTTCTAAGACGGGACCTGCTTCAGCAGGGACCGTGTCTATTCCAAGACTTACCGCGGCTGCGTTTGACGGCATGGCGGTTGAACGCCGAATTCTAAGGGAAAAAGGCATTCCGGAAGAGGTCATTCCTACACTGGTAAAAGCCAGGAAGGAGGTGACTGCACAACATTATCACCGCATTTGGAGAAAATATGTTGCGTGGTGTGAGGCCAGGAAGGCCCCCACGGAGGAATTTCAATTGGGTCGATTCCTACATTTCCTGCAAACAGGATTGTCTATGGGCCTCAAATTGGGGTCCATTAAGGTTCAAATTTCGGCCCTGTCGATTTTCTTCCAGAAAGAATTGGCTTCAGTTCCTGAAGTCCAGACTTTTGTAAAAGGAGTACTACATATACAGCCCAGGTTGTGCCCCCAGTGGCTCCGTGGGACCTTAATGTAGTTTTGGATTTTCTCAAATCCCATTGGTTTGAGCCACTCAAATCGGTGGATTTGAAATATCTTACATGGAAAGTAACCATGCTACTGGCCCTGGCTTCAGCCAGGAGAGTGTCAGAATTGGCGGCTTTATCGTATAAAAGCCCATATCTGATTTTCCATTCGGACAGGGCAGAACTGCGGAAGCGTCCTCAGTTTCTGCCTAAGGTGGTGTCAGCGTTTCACCTGAACCAGCCTATTGTGGTGCCTGCGGCTACTAGCGATTTGGAGGATTCCAAGTTGCTGGACGTTGTCAGGGCATTGAAAATATATATTTCAAGGACGGCTGGAGTCAGAAAATCTGACTCGCTGTTTATACTGTATGCACCCAACAAGCTGGGTGCTCCTGCTTCTAAGCAGACGATTGCTCGTTGGATTTGTAGCACAATTCAACTTGCACATTCTGTGGCAGGCCTGCCACAGCCTAAATCTGTCAAGGCCCATTCCACAAGGAAGGTGGGCTCATCCTGGGCGGCTGCCCGAGGGGTCTCGGCATTACAACTCTGCCGAGCAGCTACGTGGTCGGGGGAGAACACGTTTGTAAAATTCTACAAATTTGATACCCTGGCTAAAGAGGACCTGGAGTTCTCTCATTCGGTGCTGCAGAGTCATCCGCACTCTCCCGCCCGTTTGGGAGCTTTGGTATAATCCCCATGGTCCTGACGGAGTCCCCAGCATCCACTAGGACGTCAGAGAAAATAAGATTTTACTTACCGATAAATCTATTTCTCGTAGTCTGTAGTGGATGCTGGGCGCCCATCCCAAGTGCGGATTGTCTGCAATACTTGTACATAGTTATTGTTAAAAAAAAAAAAAAACGGGTTGTTATTGTTGTGAGCCGTCTGTTCAGAGGCTCCTACGGTTGTCATACTGTTAACTGGGTTCAGATCACAAGTTGTACGGTGTGATTGGTGTGGCTGGTATGAGTCTTACCCGGGATTCAAAATCCTTCCTTATTGTGTACGCTCGTCCGGGCACAGTATCCTAACTGAGGCTTGGAGGAGGGTCATAGGGGGAGGAGCCAGTGCACACCACCTGATCCTAAAGCTTTATTTTTGTGCTCTGTCTCCTGCGGAGCCGCTAATCCCCATGGTCCTGACGGAGTCCCCAGCATCCACTACGGACTACGAGAAATAGATTTATCGGTAAGTAAAATCTTATTTTTACTTTATTGTGGATAATATCACTGAATACTAACTTCCTATTGTGTTATTTGATTTCTATTTTAGCACTATTCTGCATGTCTATATATGCATATGTTTTTAAAATAAACATGTAATTCTAATTTAATATATTCATTTTTGTCAGACAGACCCTCTGCCTTTATATATATTTTTTTTTTTATTGAAATATATATATTGGACTTATATTTTACTGTGCTTCCTTTTTTATTTTACTCAGAACTTTTATGGACACTATTTTATTAACTAATTATGTTATGTACTTTTTATTAACATTTAAAAATAAATTGATGTGGAAAAGTATCAGAAGGTTTATATTTGCAGCCTGAAAGTAGCTGACCGTTTTATTCTCCTGTTTCTCTGTAATGTGGCAGAATATAATTTATTTATTTATTTATTTATTTTACAAAAATAATAATAAAATGCCAGCATATAGTAAATAGCGCTGGTAGGAATATGCTGGCTCTAGATGAGAAATTGTTAATAAGTAAATAAAGAATAGTATTTTTCTTGTAGTTAGTTGCACAGGATGTTTGCCTTTTTAGTGGTGCAGAAAATCTTATTGCCGTTACAGTAGACCAGGGAAATTACTGAGTTCTTAACTTAATGTGTACTTTCCATACATTTTGTATACAAACTGCCAATCAGTGCTGATAACTCTCAGAATTATATGTTTCACCTGCCAGTGCAGGATACACCCCATGGCTAGAGCTTGACACACCCATAGGAGCAGGAAACGCCCTGTCATTCATTGCCCTGCGGCAATCTCCTTGAAACTATTTAAAAAAAAGCATGAGGCAACTTCTCCACTGGCACCCTTCTCCTCTCTTATCACTGCTTCATACATCTGCCCCAAAGTGTATTACCTGTATTCAGTATTTTCTGATATTACTGTGTAAAAATACATGTGAAAATATATCCATGAATCAACCATTACCAGTCTGTATTTGTCCATGAAAGTAGACAATGTTAGGTGTTTCTGTGGAGCTTGAAAACTTTTATTCATTTTGCGTGTTCTACACTTTGATTCACAACATTCTTTATGCACAATAGAATAATCAAAATAGTAAATATCATTTAAATGGTTGTAGAGATGTTTGATATTCAGGTCTGTGTTTATGTGTATACTCATTTCAGTGAGTTTTATTTGATAGTATTGCAGGAACAAAATTAAGAAAAATAAACAAAGACCAACTAAAACGTTTTGGCCCGACTGTTTCTTTGTCACATTGATAACATTCTTCTATTATTTTACACTTTTCAGGCTTTTAAAAAAAGTACTAGCGAGATCCCAACAATTAAGAAGTTCCTGCAGCCGGGGAGTCAGAGGAAGCCGATGGCAGATGCAGTGTATGTGGACACCGTGAAGAAAATTATTTACAGCTGAAGTTTGCTAACATACTTGCTAGGAAAGTGATGTATGCCATGAAATTTGCATATTACATATGTAAAATAAAATTCCTATGTTAATATTTTCTGGTCTACTTTTTTTTTTTTTTTAAAGAAAAAGTGAAAATCTCATCTCTACAATATTTCCCCCCAAACAGTTATACATAGAAGTTGTCCATTTTATCTCCATCCATTAGTACAACCTCCCTGTGTAACAATGCAGTGGAAACACCCCCCCCCCCCCCCCCCCCCCATTTGCACCAGTTCTCACACTGGGCTAGATGCATCAGCGTTTGGAAAGTGATAAAATTGAGAGTGATAAACTACCAGCAAATCAGCTACTAACTGCCATTTTTCAAACAGAGCCTGTGACATGGCAATTTTTTCACTCTCCATTTTATCACTTTCCAAGCAATGATGCATCTAGCCCAATGAATGCTGTCCCAGCCCCCCAGCACAGTTTTACACTACAGAAGGTGATTGCAGTATGAACCTCAGGCTTCGGAGAAAAAATAAATTCTGTGTCAGGGGTGTTCAGACTGGATCCAATTTTATGTATGCAGACATGCTCGTTTATATGTAAATGTCTGAACAATTAGTGGCTGAGATACATTTAACCCTTAAGAGCAGTACACACAGGGAGAGAGGTGTGCTGAGCGATCTGTCACAGAACGCTCAGCACACATTTCTCCCCCTGCTCAGCACAGCGCGATGTGTGCTGAGTGAGGGGGGACGCTAATTTCACCCAGCGGGTGAAATGAGCGATGTGCTAGATTGTGCCTGCATGCAGGCACAATCTAGCACCGGCGAAAGCGACGCGAGGGGCAGCGCATCGCTATCGCTGTGGGGCATACACACGAGAGATCCATGCTTAAAATCTAAGCAAACTAGTCAGATTGTTTAGATTTTAAGAACGGATCTCTCCGTGTGTACCCCCCCTTTAGAAAATATGTATTTACATAGAGAAAAATAAACAGTTCTGGTTACCAGAGGTTCCAACTATACCGATTTAGCAGGTACAGTAACATTTTTTTCTCTGACGTCCCAGTGGATGCTGGGAACTCTGTAAGGACCATGGGGAATAGACGGGCTCCGCAGGAGACTGGGCACTCTAAAAGAAAGATTAGGTACTATCTGGTGTGCACTGGCTCCTCCCTCTATGCCCCTCCTCCAGACCTCAGTTAGAATCTGTGCCCGGCCAGAGCTGGGTGCTCCTAGTGGGCTCTCCTGAGCTTGCTAGAAAGAAAGTATTTGTTAGTTTTTTATTTTCAGTGAGATCTGCTGGCAACAGACTCACTGCTACGTGGGACTGAGGGGAGAGAAGCAAACCTACCTGCTTGCAGCTAGCTTGTGCTTCTTAGGCTACTGGACACCATTAGCTCCAGAGGGTTCGAACACAGGGCCTGACCTCGATCGTCCGTTCCCGGAGCCGCGCCGCCGTCCCCCTTGCAGAGCCAGAAGACAGAAGAGAAGCAATGAAATCGGTGGCAGAAGACTCCTGTCTTCATTAAGGTAGCGCACAGCACCGCAGCTGTGCGCCATTGCTCCCACAGCACACCACACACTCCCGACGCAAAAAAAGAAATATTTTATAGTCTATATAATTAGTAGCAAGCTTCACTGCTGTTACTGTGAGGTGCGCCTGCACATATTAAAATATATTTCTCTAACGTCCTAAGTGGATGCTGGGGACTCCGTAAGGACCATGGGGAATAGCGGCTCCGCAGGAGACTGGGCACAAAAGTAAAAGCTTTAGGACTACCTGGTGTGCACTGGCTCCTCCCCCTATGACCCTCCTCCAAGCCTCAGTTAGATTTTTGTGCCCGAACGAGAATGGTGCACACTAGGTGGCTCTCCTGAGCTGCTTAGTGAAAAGTTTAGTTTTAGGTTTTTTATTTTCAGTGAGACCTGCTGGCAACAGGCTCACTGCACCGAGGGACTAAGGGGAGAAGAAGCGAACTCACCTGCGTGCAGAGTGGATTGGGCTTCTTAGGCTACTGGACATTAGCTCCAGAGGGACGATCACAGGCCCAGCCATGGATGGGTCCCAGAGCCGCGCCGCCGGCCCCCTTACAGAGCCAGAAGACTGAAGAGGTCCGGGAAATCGGCGGCAGAAGACGTCCTGTCTTCAATAAGGTAGCGCACAGCACCGCAGCTGTGCGCCATTGCTCTCAGCACACTTCACACTCCGGTCACTGAGGGTGCAGGGCGCTGGGGGGGGGCGCCCTGAGACGCAATAAAAACACCTTAGATGGCTAAAAATACATCACATATAGCTCCTGGGCTATATGGATGCATTTAACCCCTGCCAGTTTTTCCTTATAAAAGCGGGAGAAAGGCCGCCGAGAAGGGGGCGGAGCCTATCTCCTCAGCACACAAGCGCCATTTTCCCTCACAGCTCCGTTGGAGGGAAGCTCCCTGGCTCTCCCCTGCAGTCCTGCACTACAGAAACAGGGTAAAACAAGAGAGGGGGGGCACTAAATTTGGCAGATTAATAATACAGCAGCTATATAAGGGAAAAACACTTATATAAGGTTATCCCTGTATATATATATATAGCCAGGGGTTAAAGTGAGCCGGAACGGGCCGGAACTGCGTTCCGTCAGTTCCACCAGGAGACGGAACGCAGTTCCGCCTCCCCCGGCTCACCTAACCCGATGTCCCGGGCGGAGATGCCGGGCGCCCGCTGAGATCGCGTTACCAGCGGGCGCCCGTCTCCCTCTCCGCAGCGGCAGCCGTAGGCAGGAGCTCAGTACTGAGCTCCGGCTTCCGGCTCTGTCAGTGCGCGCTATGGGAGAGACGTCATGACGTCTCTCTCATAGTGCAGAGGAGCGGGCGGCGAGAGAGGACTGGAGCGGGGCTAGGTAAGTATAGTTCTTCCCCCCCTCCCTCTCTCCCTCTCCCTCCCTCTCTCCTATATGTGTACCACAGGCGTTTCTACTGGGGGCCTTTACTACTGGGGCACACTACAGAGGGGCAAACTACTGGGGGGCTCTAGTACTGGGGGCAAACTACTGGGGGGCTTTACTGCTGGGGCAAACTACAAGGGTCAAACTACTGGGGGGCTCTAGTACTGGGGGCAAACTACTGGGGGCCTTTACTACTGGGGCACACTACAGAGGGGCAAACTACTGGGGGGCTCTAGTACTGGGGGCAAACTACTGGGGGCCTTTACTACTGGGGCAAACTACAGAGGGGCAAACTACTGGGGGGCTCTAGTACTGGGGGCAAACTACTGGGGGGCTTTACTGCTGGGGCAAACTACAAGGGGCAAACTACTGGGGGGCTCTAGTACTGGGGGCAAACTACTGGGGCAAACTACAGAGGGGCAAACTACTGGGGGGCTCTAGTACTGGGGGCAAACTACTGGGGGCCTTTACTACTGGGGCAAACTACAGAGGGGCAAACTACTGGGGGGCTCTAGTACTGGGGGCAAACTACTGGGGGGCTTTACTGCTGGGGCAAACTACAAGGGGCAAACTACTGGGGGCATTACTACAAGGGGGCAAGCTACAAAGGGGCAAACTACTGGCAGCATTACTACTGGGGGCTAAACTACAAGGGGGCATAATTACAGGAGCTAAACTACTGGGGGTATAACTACAAGGGGGCAAACTACTGGGGACATTACTAACTTTGGCAAACTACATGGGGGCTAAACTACAGGGGCTAAACAACTGGGTGCACAACTGCAGGGGGCATTACCACTGGGGGCTAAACTACATGGGGCAAACTACATGAGGGCAAAACTACTGGGGGCATTACCACTCAGAGGCTAAACTAGAGGGGGGGGGAGTAAATTGCTGGGGTCATAACTGCAGGGGCATTCCCAGTATGGGCATGACTACTGGGGCTAAACTACAGGGGCTAAACGACTAGGGGCAATACTACACAGGGGCATTACCATTAAGGGCATTACTGATGGGGTGCACAGCTAATGAGGGCATTGTAAAGGGGGCACTTCATAAGGGGCACTACTGTTGGGGGCATTGCATAAGGGACACTACTACTGTGGGCATAGTATAAGGGGTGCTACTGCTGGGGGCATTACTGTATGGGCCGACAAAGAAGCTGCGTTCCCGGTCCGCCCTCCGTCGCTCCGCCCCTACCATCGCCGCCGCACTGGAAGCCCAGGTTCCAGACTCCCAGCTGCAGCGGATCTGGGACCAGGCCGGCTTTATTATCCCTGCCGCTGCATCGAGCTTCTGTGACCGCGGCACTACTAGTTCAAATCTGTCGCTGATTGGCTGCCGGTCCGCAGCAGTTTTGAAATATTAGCGCCGTGGTCACAGGAGCTCGATGCGGCGGCAGGGATAATAAAGCCAGCCTGGTTCCAGATCCACTGCAGCCGCCCTCAGCCTCTTCTGCCGCCCCGCCCTCGGACCTCTGCGCACCCACAGCCTCCTCCTCCGCACTATCTCCGAGGCCCACAGCCTCCACGTCACGCCTACCACAGCCTACTCATCCACAGCACCGCAGACCACCGCCGCTGCTAAACAGGTAATCTAACCTGCTGCCTTTCTCTCTCCCTAGTCCCTACTGTATTCCCCTGCTGTCACTTTCCATATCCCTGCTGTCACTTTCCATGTCCCTGCTGTCACTCTCCCTGTCACTCTATAATGTGAATTTCGGCTCATTCTCTGTGCTATAATGTGAATTTTGGCTCATTCTGTGTGCTATAATGTGAATTTCGGCTCATACTGTGTGGTGTAATGTGAATTTCGGCTCATACCGTGTGGTGTAATGTGAATTTGGCTCATACTGTGTGGTGTAATGTGAATTTGGCTCATACCGTGTGGTGTAATGTGAATTTCGGCTCATACTGTGTGCTATAATGTGAATTTCGGCTCATACTGTGTGCTATAATGTGAATTTCGGCTCATACTGTGTGGTGTAATGTGAATTTCGGCTCATACTGTGTGGTGTAATGTGAATTTCGGCTCATACCGTGTGTTGTAATGTGAATTTGGCTCATACTGTGTGGTGTAATGTGAATTTGGCTCATACTGTGTGGTGTAATATGAATGTGGTTCATACTGTGTGGTATAAATGTGAATTTCGGCTCATACTGTGAGCTATAATGTGAAAGGGGTCCTACTATTGTGGTGCATAATGTGTATAAGGGGTATATGGTGTGGTAAACTACACTGAAGGGCACGCCCCCTTTTGCGTGGCCACGCCCCCTTGTCAGGAGTGCGCGCGCCTTCGGCGCGCACATAATTGCACCCTTCACTTTTCCATACCCCCACTTCAAAATTTCCACTTGGGTACTACTGTGGGCATTATTACTATTGTGTGGCCACGCCCCTTTCTTTTTGAGACCACACCCCCTTTTTGCTGCGCGCGCCTACGGCGCGCGCAATACCTTTATTTCATGGGCGCTGTGGGGAGGGGGGTGAGTTCCACCACCTCTCTAGGACCACTTTAAGCACTGTATATAGCGCTCTGGTGTGTGCTGGCAAACTCTCCCTCTGTCTCCCCAAAGGGCTAGTGGGGTCCTGTCCTCTATCAGAGCATTCCCTGTGTGTGTGCTGTGTGTCGGTACGTTGTGTCGACATGTATGAGGAGGAAAATGGTATGGAGGTGGAGCAATTGCCTGTAATAGTGATGTCACCCCCTAGGGAGTCGACACCTGACTGGATGGTCGTATGGAAGGAATTACGTGATGGCGTCAGCACTTTACAAAAGACTGTTGACGACATGAGACAGCCGGAAAAACAGTTAATACCTGTCCAGGCGTCTCAAACACCGTCAGGGGCTCTAAAGCGCCCGTTACCTCAGATGGTCGACACAGACCCAGACACGGACACTGACTCCAGTGTCGACGGTGAGGAAACAAACGTATTTTCCAGTAGGGCCACACGTTACATGATCACGGCAATGAAGGAGGTTTTGAACATTTCTGATACTACAAGTACCACAAAAAAGGGTATTATGTGGGGTGTGAAAAAACTACCCGTAGTTTTTCCTGAATCAGATGAATTAAATGAGGGGTGTGATGAAGCGTGGGTTTCCCCCGATAAAAAACTGCTAATTTCTAAAAAATTATTGGCATTATACCCTTTCCCGCCAGAGGTTAGGGCGCGTTGGGAAACACCCCCTAGGGTAGATAAGGCGCTCACACGCTTATCAAAACAGGTGGCACTACCGTCTCCGGATACGGCCGCCCTCAAGGAGCCAGCTGATAGAAAGCTGGAAAACATCCTAAAAAGTATATACACACATACTGGTGTTATACTGAGACCAGCAATCGCCTCAGCCTGGATGTGCAGTGCTGGGGTGGCTTGGTCGGATTCCCTGACTGAAAATATTGATACCCTGGACAGGGACAGTATATTATTGACTATAGAGCATTTAAAGGATGCATTTCTATATATGCGAGATGCACAGAGGGATATTTGCACTGGCATCAAGAGTAAGTGCGCTGTCCATTTCTGCCAGAAGAGGGTTATGGACGCGACAGTGGTCAGGTGATGCGGATTCCAAACGGCATATGGAAGTATTGCCGTATAAAGGGGAGGAGTTATTTGGGGTCGGTCTATCGGACCTGGTGGCCACGGCAACGGCTGGGAAATCCACCTTTTTACCCCAGGTCACCTCTCAGCAGAAAAAGACACCGTCTTTTCAGGCTCAATCCTTTCGTCCCCATAAGGGCAAGCGGGCAAAAGGCCACTCATATCTGCCCCGGGGCAGAGGAAGGGGAAAAAGACGGCAGCAGGCAGCCTCTTCCCAGGAACAGAAGCCCTCCCCCGCTTCTGCCAAGTCCTCAGCATGACGCTGGGGCCTTACAAGCGGACTCAGGTATGGTGGGGGGTCGTCTCAAGAATTTCAGCGCGCAGTGGGCTCACTCGCAAGTGGACCCCTGGATCCTGCAGGTAGTATCTCAGGGGTACTAATTGGAATTCGAGACGTCTCCCCCTCGCCGGTTCCTGAAGTCTGCTTTACCAACGTCTCCCTCCGACAGGGAGGCGGTATTGGAAGCCATTCACAAGCTGTATTCCCAGCAGGTGATAATCAAGGTACCCCTCCTACAACAGGGAAAGGGGTATTATTCCACGCTGTTTGTGGTACCGAAGCCGGACGGCTCGGTGAGACCTATTTTAAATCTGAAATCCTTGAACACTTACATACAAAGGTTCAAATTCAAGATGGAGTCACTCAGAGCAGTGATAGCGAACCTGGAAGAAGGGGACTATATGGTGTCTCTGGACATCAAGGATGCTTACCTCCATGTCCCAATTTGCCCTTCTCACCAAGGGTACCTCAGGTTTGTGGTACAGAACTGTCACTATCAGTTTCAGACGCTGCCGTTTGGATTGTCCACGGCACCCCGGGTCTTTACCAAGGTAATGGCCGAAATGATGATTCTTCTTCGAAGAAAAGGCGTCTTAATTATCCCTTACTTGGACGATCTCCTGATAAGGGCAAGGTCCAGGGAACAGTTAGAGGTCGGAGTAGCACTATCTCAAGTAGTGCTACGACAGCACGGGTGGATTCTAAATATTCCAAAATCGCAGCTGATTCCGACGACACGTCTGCTGTTCCTAGGGATGATTCTGGACACAGTCCAGAAAAAGGTGTTTCTCCCGGAGGAGAAAGCCAGGGAGTTATCCGAGCTAGTCAGGAACCTCCTAAAACCAGGCCAAGTGTCAGTGCATCAATGCACAAGGGTCCTGGGAAAAATGGTGGCTTCTTACGAAGCGATTCCATTCGGCAGATTCCACGCAAGAACTTTTCAGTGGGATCTGCTGGACAAATGGTCCGGATCGCATCTTCAGATGCATCAGCGGATAACCCTGTCTCCAAGGACAAGGGTGTCTCTCCTGTGGTGGTTGCAGAGTGCTCATCTTCTAGAGGGCCGCAGATTCGGCATTCAGGACTGGGTCCTGGTGACCACGGATGCCAGCCTGAGAGGCTGGGGAGCAGTCACACAGGAAAGAAATTTCCAGGGCTTGTGGTCAAGCCTGGAGACATCATTTCACATAAATATCCTGGAGCTAAGAGCCATCTACAATGCTCTGAGCCTAGCAAGACCTCTGCTTCAAGGTCAGCCGGTGCTGATCCAGTCGGACAACATCACGGCAGTCGCCCACGTAAAGAAGCAGGAGGGCAATGACAGAAGTTGCAAGGATTCTTCGCTGGGCAGAAAATCATGTGATAGCACTGTCAGCAGTGTTCATTCCGGGTGTGGACAACTGGGAAGCAGACTTCCTCAGCAGACACGACCTCCACCCGGGGGAGTGGGGACTTCACCCAGAAGTCTTCCACATGATTGTGAACCGTTGGGAAAAACCAAAGGTGGACATGATGGCGTCCCGCCTCAACAAAAAACTAGACAGATATTGCGCCAGGTCAAGGGACCCTCAGGCAATAGCTGTGGACGCTCTGGTAACACCATGGGTGTACCAGTCAGTGTATGTGTTCCCTCCTCTGCCTCTCATACCCAAGGTACTGAGGATCATAAGAAGGAGAGGAGTAAGGACTATACTCGTGGCTCCGGATTGGCCAAGAAGGACTTGGTACCCGGAACTTCAAGAGATGCTCACAGAGGACCCGTGGCCTCTACCTCTAAGAAAGGACCTGCTCCAGCAGGGACCCTGTCTCTTCCAAGACTTACCGCGGCTGCGTTTGACGGCATGGCGGTTGAACGCCGGATCCTGAAGGAAAAAGGCATTCCGGATGAAGTCATCCCTACCCTGATCAAAGCCAGGAAGGATGTAACCGTACAACATTATCACCGTATTTGGCGTAAATATGTTGCGTGGTGCGAGGCCAGGAAGGCCCCTACAGAGGAATTTCAACTGGGTCGTTTCCTGCATTTCCTACAAACAGGACTGTCTATGGGCCTAAAATTAGGGTCCATTAAGGTTCAGATTTCGGCCCTGTCGATTTTCTTCCAAAAAGAACTGGCTTCAGTTCCTGAAGTACAGACGTTTGTCAAGGGGGTACTGCATATACAACCTCCTTTTGTGCCTCCAGTGGCACCTTGGGATCTAAATGTAGTTTTGGGATTCCTAAAATCACATTGGTTTGAACCACTTTCCACTGTGGACTTAAAATATCTCACATGGAAGGTGGTAATGCTGTTAGCCCTGGCTTCAGCCAGGCGTGTCTCAGAATTGGCGGCTTTATCCTATAAAAGCCCTTACCTAATTTTTCATACGGACAGGGCAGAATTGAGGACTCGTCCTCAATTTCTCCCTAAGGTGTTTTCAGCATTTCACTTGAACCAGCCTATTGTGGTGCCTGCGGCTACTAGGGACTTGGAGGACTCCAAGTTACTGGACGTAGTCAGGGCCCTGAAAATATATGTTTCCAGGACGGCTGGAGTCAGAAAATCTGACTCGCTATTTATCCTGTATGCACCCAACAAGCTGGGTGCTCCTGCTTCTAAGCAGACTATTGCTCGCTGGATTTGTAGTACAATTCAGCTTGCACATTCTGTGGCAGGCCTGCCACAGCCAAAATCTGTAAATGCCCATTCCACAAGGAAGGTGGGCTCATCTTCGGCGGCGGCCCGAGGGGTCTCGGCTTTACAACTTTGCCGAGCAGCTACTTGGTCAGGGGCAAACACGTTTGCTAAATTCTACAAATTTGATACCCTGGCTGAGGAGGACCTGGAGTTCTCTCATTCGGTGCTGCAGAGTCATCCGCACTCTCCCGCCCGTTTGGGAGTTTTGGTATAATCCCCATGGTCCTTTTGGAGTCCCCAGCATCCACTTAGGACGTTAGAGAAAATAAGAATTTACTTACCGATAATTCTATTTCTCATAGTCCGTAGTGGATGCTGGGCGCCCATCCCAAGTGCGGATTGTCTGCAATACTTGTACATAGTTATTGTTACAAAAATCGGGTTATTATTGTTGTGAGCCATCTTTTTAGAGGCTCCTCTGTTATCATGCTGTTAACTGGGTTCAGATCACAGGTTGTACGGTGTGATTGGTGTTGCTGGTATGAGTCTTACCCGGGATTCAATATCCTTCCTTATTGTGTACGCTCGTCCGGGCACAGTATCCTAACTGAGGCTTGGAGGAGGGTCATAGGGGGAGGAGCCAGTGCACACCAGGTAGTCCTAAAGCTTTTACTTTTGTGCCCAGTCTCCTGCGGAGCCGCTATTCCCCATGGTCCTTACGGAGTCCCCAGCATCCACTACGGACTATGAGAAATAGAATTATCGGTAAGTAAATTCTTATTTTTTCTGGCTACCCCCAGTCACTCTTGACCTATCTCTGCTCACCAATTCTCTCACTAGACCTTAACCGAGGCACCTCCACAACACCGGCTGTATACTGACACATACACAAAAAAACAGATGCGACTGCGTATCGAACCTCACATGGAAAAGACAGGATAGAACAGGAGTGGTTGGGAGACAGGAGGAATACAGGGGGAAAACGGGTAGACAGATGGAAGGCGCAAACAAAAAGAACACAGAATGAATAACAGACGGAAACAAGAGGAACACAGAGGGAATAACAGAAGGAAACAAGAGGAACACAGAGGAAATAACAGACGAAGACAAGTGGAACACAGAGGGAATAACAGACAGAAACAAGAGGAACACAGGAAATAACAGATGAAGACAAGAGGAACACAGAAGGAATAACAGACAGAAACAAGAGGAACACAGAGGGAATAACAGACGAAGACAAGTGGAACACAGAGGGAATAACAGGCGGAAACAAGAGGAACACAGAGAGAATAACAGACGGATCAAGAGGAACACAGAGAGAATAACAGACGGATCAAGAGGAACACAGAGGGAATAACAGACGGAAACAAGAGGAACACAGAGGGAATAACAGACTGAAACAAGAGGATCATAGGGAGAATAACAAACGGAGATGGGAGGAAAGAGAATGAAAAAAGTCCAAATACATATATACATAAAACAATATGGAGTGCCATTTTATATATATATATATATATATATATAGAGAGAGAGATAGATATATATAGAGAGATAGATATGTTGGTCGGCATGCGACCATCGGGATCGTGAGGGGACGGGATGTTTGGGGAGGTCATGTGACGTGAATACGTGTGTGTGTGTGTGTGTGTGTGTGTGTGTATATGTATATATGTATGTATATATATGTGTATATATATATATATATATATATATATATATATGTGTGTATATATATATAAAAATATAGATACACATATGAATAATGCAGCAGGACCAGCACACAGTCTGACTACACTAATAGCCCTGGTGCCATCCATCCAAAAAAACACATTACTGGACAGACAGAGGCAGCACTTTGAGGTATGTAATCACAAATAATAAAGACACAGCAGCCACAGTATACAGTGTATAGTCTCACACCTGTCTATCATTTTGATGGGTACCTCGATGCCAGTATGTATGGATTGTGCCCTGTAAACACAGGCACAAGTGTTTCCAGAGGAGGTTGAGGACAGTGCTCTATATACCCCCGACCCCCCGCCTACCCCTTTCCCCATACTCGACCGCCAGCCCAGCTACCTGTCAAAGTGATTGTAGGGTTGGCTAGAGGGTCCGGTGACTACCGGTGCTGGCTCAGTGATGTTAGGGATGCCATGTGAGAGCCTGCTCCCGCCGGGTATCGGACACCAAGATCTCGCGCACCCGGCTGGGACAGGGTAGTTCCTCCTATCAGATGACAGATGGTCCAGAGGAGGAGCCAGAGGCGGGGAGGAGTGCGTTCCCCATCCTCTCTTCTTGTCTTTTGCAGAAAGCCTCCTCCCTCTTTGTTAATGCCCGTGGCCGGCCGGTGTACTATAATGAGTCAGGGTGACTTATTATTGTTACTGGTGGTAATGCCATCGCCACCGGCTTCGGGCCCCTCCATTGCAGTGGGCCTCGGTGCAACGCACCGGCTGCACTGCTAGTAGTTCCGCCTCTGTATATATATATATATATGTGTATATATATATATATATATATATATATATATTTATTAGAAGCAATGTGCGGCACTCAGGTTTAAAGAACAAAAGTCACCACTGTCCGTCTATTTCAACGTTTCAATTTTACTTGGAAAATTGTCATCAGGATAAATTACAATAGAAAAGTGTGCTTACATTATACCCCTCACCAGAGTGATGTGTGCAACGCCCGTTCGGCGGGGACCCGCTCAGCCGCTGCGGCGCTAAGTGATGACGTCATCGCGTATTGCGCGGTGCACGTCAGTGAAGCCCGTCACCATAGCAACCCGATGTGACACTCCTGCATGTAAACAAAGCAGCATGTATAGAAGAGCTGCTGTGATATACGAATACACATATTATAGATGCAATCCTTATATATAGATCGTACAGATGATCAAAGGAACAGAGAAATATACTACATATCAAAGAGCTAAGTGCTGCAAAGTAGATGGTCTGTTGTCTTATATCCGCTGTTGACGATATATGCAGGGGCACACCATGGTAAAATACTGAGATGGACACCTAATAAACAAGCACCATACTAGAATATAATATAGTGGTGGATGTTAAAGACACCAAATATATAGTAAGTATAATGACGTCATCGCGTATAGCACGATGCACGTCAATAAGTTCCATCGCCATGGTTACCCAGCATATCAACACTAGTACACAGATGCTCTGAAAGTGAACACATTCAATGATATAATATAATGTGATGTTACTATAATGAAAGAATCTGGCAAACAAAATGTCCCATGCTGCAGGCTAGAACAAAAAATGAAAAAAATATGAAAGTACCATAAAGTATTCTGGCCGCCGTTCAAAATTAGACCAGAGGCACAACATACTGTATGTATGGACAGGATGTATAACAACCTTCATGCATGGGGTATATTACTGAACAATGGGCCCAGGCCCTAAAAATATATAATATATATATATATATATATATATATAATCAGAGAGAGAATTGGCCATGGCATACTGTAGGAGTCCAAGTGGCGCGCCACCGGCTGCTCGCTACTCCCTTTAGATAAGGCCATCCTTATGGCTGATCTGTGGGCCGTCATTCTTTCTTTAAACTTTCTCTTCGTTTTGCCAACGTAATTTAGGGCAAATAATCTGATAAATCACAAAGGTAGATTCACATGTTAGGTGATGTTGGATGGGAATTTTGTGACCCAAGTGAGGGTGACAGAAGGTGTCACCTGGAATAAGATGTTGACACGTTGTGCAGGTGCATCTGAAACAACCTCGTTTGCGGGTTGTCAAGAAAGCCATTTTTACAGGTTTAGTTTTAGATGCAATGTCCGTTTTGACTAACATGTCTCTGAGATTTCTAGATCGTTGATAACAGGGCATGATGTTGGTATTCTGTAAGTTCAACTTGTCGGTTTGAATAAGGTGCCAATATTTTTTGGTGATTTAATTAGTCTCCTCAGAGGCAATGTTGAAGGTGCTTTTCCAAGGCAATTTTGGTACTGTAGTTTCTTTCACTTTCTTCTGTAGTAATGTATTTCTACTCATTGATAATACTTTAGACTTGGTTTTATATAATTGTTGGGAATCATACCCTCGCAGTATGAATCGGCTAATAAGATCATCTATTTGAGCTGCTACCCTCTTAGCATCTGAATTGATCCTGTGGATCCTTATCATTTGGGAGTATGGGAGGCCCAATTTAAGCCCCTTGGGATGGCAACTTGAATTATGCAGAAAAGTATTCCTGTCTGTTGGTTTTGAGTACACTGTGGTGTTAATAGCTGAATTTTCAATGGAGATCTTAACATCCAGAAAGTCTATGGTATTTAAATCCATTTTATATACCAATTTCACAGGGCTGGTAGACGCATTATGGGCGTCCAAGATGTTCTGCAGTGTTGCTTGTGGGCCCTTCCATATGATAAATAGATCGTCTATGAATCTCTTGTACAGGATAATGTTGGATGAAATGTTGGTATCAGAGAAGAAGCTGTCCTGTTCTACTTCGAACATATATATGTTCGCATACGTGGGTGCCACGGCCGATCCCATGGCACACCCCCGTAGTTGAAGAAAAAATGCATTATCAAACAGGAAGAAGTTCTTCGTTAATACAAGTTCTAGTAAATATGCTAGAATTTCACCATGTGCAGGGTCATAGTTCAATTTATTCAGCAGTACACTCTTTACTGATTTGAGACCCTCATGGTGTGGAATTATTGTATACAGGCTGGTTACGTCGACCGTTACCAACCAGGTATCAGGAGGTATATGTCCTATTTCATTCAATTGATTAAGCAGGGTTGTTGTATCCATTAAAGTATGAGGGTGTTGTTGTACAAATGGCTGCAGTATGGAATCTAGTAGTACTGATGTAGGCTGGAATAACGATCCCCGGGCCGAAATAATCGGTCGTCCTGGTTATGGGTTGACTCCGTTGTGGATCTTAGGGACTGTGTATAAGATGGGTACCACTGGATGTTCAGGGAGTAACAATTTCATAACCTCTTCCGTAATGATCCCTGCATCACAAGCCATTAACAGTGCTTCTTTAAAATCTTTCATGAATACTGCCGTGGGATTGCCATTGAGTTTGCTATATACACCCGGTTCATCTAATTGACGATTAATTTCTGCCCGGTAGTTAGAGATATCCTGAAGGACGATAGCCCCGCCCTTGTCTGCTGGGCGGATAATCAATTGAGTGTTACTGGATAAATTGTGGAGGGCCTCTAATTCAGATTTTGATGAGTTACATTTAGACGTATTATTTAATGATGATAATTGTTGTGTCTCCAAGTCCACTAAACGCATATAAGTCTTGATGCTAGCGTTATTGGATAGTGGATCAAAGGTGGAAGGTGGTTTGAATTGTACCAATTTCTTACGTATTGTACTACAGCTTTCCATCGAGTTATCCGCAAAGTATTCATTAAGTTTCAACTTGCGGTGCAGTTGATTTTTCGCAACCTGCCATTTTAAATCATCAAATGGAGCTGATGGAATAAATGATAAGCCTTTTGACAGTAGACTACGTTCACTGTGAGATAATTCATGATGTGATAAATTGACAATTACTTCCGCTTGCTTGGAGCGGGTGGTTTCTTTCCACATGCGGTTCCGCTTATACTGACCCCCTCTTCGGGTTGCTTTGCTCTGCGTGGTCTTGCTGTACGGGTTGTGGCTTCTAAAGGTGCAATTCCCTTACGTCGGTTGGATGGCAATTCCTGGTCACTATTCGTGCTCTGACCCTCTGTAGAGGTTTCTGTGTCCATGTTGATTCTTGGATACCGGCGTCGCCTGAAGAAAGGCTTTTTCTTTTCCTCCGGGTTATTGCCTGAGAGCCATCTATAGACCTGATGATTCTCATAGTCCTGATCTACTTTATCATATTTGTTTTTTTTAATTTTGATCAGATCCCGTTTGTAGGTGGCTAGTTGATTCTCCAATTTAACTAGCCAGTCATTCTCCACATCTATATATGGGAAGAGTGTCACATCGGGTTGCTATGGTGACGGGCTTCACTGACGTGCACCGCGCAATACGCGATGACGTCATCACTTAGCGCCGCAGCGGCTGAGCGGGTCCCCGCCGAACGGGCGTTGCACACATCACTCTGGTGAGGGGTATAAGGTAAGCACACTTTTCTATTGTCATTTATCCTGATGACAATTTTCCAAGTAAAATTGAAACGTTGAAATAAACCTGAGTGCCGCACATTGCTTCTACTACATTTACCATTTGGAAATTGAAGGCACCAGGGAACTGACAATGTCTATAATATTTGTCCTATTAAAAACACGTTAAAGGTTAAAGAACACAGTACGCCATTGGCGCAAAAAGTACCGCAAGGGTACTCCCTTAACTATACCTTAAGGAATGTACTTATACTGTAAACATTTGTGCAGTGACAATGTGTAGATGTAATGCAGTGTAACCTTGTTAGCTTAAAAGCTCTATGTGCGACTATGACGCTCTGAGAAACCTTTATGCATTTATAATAACCAATCAAATACCGGTCTAAGGTTCTAACGCCTTTAGTGAGAGAATGAACGTTCAAAAAGAATAATACAATACAAGCTATGCACTACCAAAATAACATAGAATATCTAACCAAGTTACTACACATAAAATACAATAAAGACACAATTACTTTTAAAAGGGGAAGGAGAGAGAGAATGGCTTATAACATTAAATAAGAGACAATATGGTTGCAGATAAAACTACACATGTGAGGAACAATCGCTGCGCAGTTAGTCAATGCTGAATACCGCATGGGATGGAAGCTAGACTCCATTTTGAGAAAGCCCCCATGATTCCAAAGACTGCACCACATGGTTGAAAGGGGTAGGGGAAAATACCCGGCAGCAGCCATTTTAGATTTGCAGGTCCAAACACATGGCACTCTCTGCTACACCACAATCACATAGCAGAAGACACAAGACTCCATTTTATTCCAAAATGTCCAAGCCTCAGAACAATGCATATGTTCTGATTTTACAATTCCAAACCATCTAAATCACCTTTCACAATTTCAATCCAACTTCCTAGAACCATCTTATTCAATCTCACATTCCAAACAACTTCAGTATCTCAATAACCAGAGCATATGAGCTATCACAAGACCAGACCACCAGGTACCCACAAGTATCAGCCTGCCACTGCTACAAGCACATATTCAAAAGTACTGCATGGTCTTATTCATGATTAACAAGCTATATTATAACAAACCAGCACAATCTATTTTAAATCACCATAGGCAAACAAATACCACAAATACTATGCTACAGATTGTCTACTGTTCCAATTCATCACAGACTTCACAGAGTATCAACACAAACACATATTTAAAACTATTCTATGCCAATCAGCCATGAGATATTGAGATTATGATACTTAGCCTTTTGTTTGGAGGTCAGTCCTGGGGATGTAGCCGCCATGCTGCTGGGTGCCAGGTAGCTGTGTGAGTAGCTACAGTATATCTGTCCTCAGAGGCCCCAAGCAAACTGAAACTGACTTCTTTTCTAGCCATGCCTGTTTTCCTAGTTCCTGGGGGAGGGGTCGCTCTTGCTTTGTATATGCTAATCAGGTTCAGCCCTGAAAACTTTCTAACAAAGTGATCTTAGCTTTTATACATATAATCATATCTATCCGCTGCAATGTCCCACAACTTCACAACAAGCCTCAAACTAACCCACACATCAATCTGTTTGCTTCAATACCAAACATGACGGGCGCATCTGGTTCTGTTCAAATAATACACATTCATGACATCAATTCATCAGCCAATTCTAAATCTCCATGATGTCTGGTGCCCGACATTATTATAACCATGTACTGTATGAAACAAGCGCCGAATCCATCTACGTGCCATGTCCGAGCAAATGCGTGTGTTACCATATATTGCTGTGCTCGCTGCGCATATTTGCAAGTATAGCGACTTAAATGTGTGCAGTTTGTATGTTCTCTCTATGTAATATTTTTGACTTTGACAGTCCACCCTTTGGCAGTCACGAATAACTGCCACTTCCTAAAACATTTCAAAAAGAGAATATATGTCATATGTAAATACATTTCTATGATTGGGTAAGGGAGGAGAGAAGAAGGTGGGAAAAAGGTATGACCTAGTGAGATAGCAGAAGCATGTGTGTATGAATCCATGTTTGGGGGGTCATGTATCATCGTGCCGTACGTGTTGTACATCAAGCTTCGAGGTATTGCGAAGTATACATTTGAATTCCTTCTTATCCCGTGGTACGGGTCTGTGGATGGGCTGTCAAACTTTACCGAGCTCTTTTCGGCTGTGGTTGTAACAAATGGGGAGCACATTTTAGTTGATGATACATGAATGGGGGAATATGTGATTGCTGATATCTGTGCCTGTATTCCCTATCGACTATGTGTGTAATTACCTGAAGGTTGTAGAGATGAAGAAAAGACATAATTACGGTAAATGCAGTGGTATTCTATGTCAGGTAAATGAACATTTGTCGGTTGAAGTCTTGTTCGGTGTCTGTTGAATGCAGTCTTCTTTGTGCTTTTGCCAAAAGGCGTGTGGGCAAAAAGCTTTGTCAATGTCCATAGATTTACAAAAGTGTTGGGCTAGCGTAATTTTAAAATTTCTAGGGAAACTGGGGATCTATGGCAAAGTTCATCAAATATCTGTGTATAAGGTTGTCAAAACTTCTTCTTTAATCCATCAGTTGTCTGTATACAGGATCATCAAATTCCTCGTCCAAGTGGGTCTTTTTACCTTGGAGAAAACGGAAAAACAGGTGAAAGAAACGGACCGTATAATCGCATTTTCATCACATTATTGTTTCTACAGTTGGGTCATAAATCAAATCTATTGGAATTACAATTTCCTCACTCCTTAGACTCATTACCTCAGGTAGTACTTTTCCAATATAACACAATCCTTCAGAGTTTGGGGCAAGCCACTTTATACGCCTTCCTCCCGCATATGAAATATGCATCATCGGGGAGAACATATGGGACGGAGTAGGACATTACCATATTACACATCTTCCATGTGAACTCTCCTAACCCTAATTCTACCATCTGTTTAGTACACCTATCAGTTTGTACGATCTGTGCACTGTATCCTAGTGATACCGCTCCAACTCTCGTGATCCTATTTCCTAGGGTATACCTATATCGGAAAGATTTTCCTCTACTGGCTATGTGGCGTATAAGCTCTGTATCTTTCGGCATTCTATCTGCTCTATATGAAAAGGTCATGGTTTGGTTACTCCATGACACTTCCCAATTTCCCGGCCTTCGGGGATTGGAAATGTTAAAACATATTAGGGACCTATCCACATGATATTGGTGGAGCTTCAAACTAGGAGGACTGGAGATATTAAACCTCTTGTCCACCGGTCTCCCACCACTTAACTCAAGTACCTCCCCTACCGTTAAAGGGAATGGTACTAGTCCTGATTTGCTATGACCTTGAGGTACTTGAGAGCATACCCAACAATCTGTTTGATTTAGCACACTACCCACTAAGGAGTGATAGTCACTCAAGGGATGCCGGTCCATGTGGATATTAAAACTGGATTGGCATTTCTTGATGCATCCATCCTCAACTACATTGTCACAGAGCCTACAGATACAGTTTTCTTCAGCTAACAATCCAAAAAAAAAATGTTTACAAATAACATGGCTGTTAGATTGTTTCCGGTACTCGCCTTTGTTCGGTGCTTGTGTTGCTATTGGAAATTTACACCTCCGTCTTAGTCATTGGAACCTTTCTGGTGTCAAAACTTCTTTCTCGACCTCACTGGTACTCTCACCGAAACAGACTGCTCTGGTCAACATCAGGGTCAACAGGAAAATCCATATCACAGTCTCTTGTGGCAAGTCCATCTTACAGGAGGAGAAAAGAAGAAATTTGTAATGGGGTACAGAAAAACAGTTTGAGGGGGAGAGAAACTTGTTACGATAATTAAGTTCTCTAGTCTTTGTCGTTCTTCCTGTTCTGTCGTCATCTCAAAGGTGCTGTCTCTCAGTCTTCCAACCGAACATTCCGGTGATGCAATATTCCTTCCAAACCAGCGATCTCTCTGTAAGGAGCAAAAATCTTGCATTACCATTTGTCTAACTGATGTGTGACATACCATCTTTAAAACATGAAAACATGAGAAAGAAGAGAGAAAACAAAAAAAAACAAAAGAGAGAGAGAACAATTCATATATGTATATATCACATAAATCAACAGAGAACAACAGGAAAAAAAAATTTTTCAAACATTTTAAAACATTGTCAGATCATCAGGCTGTCATATCTACATGTCCAATGGTTTCCTTGCGCAGTCCCTCCCACCAGCACCTCCATACTCCACCCTCTGTATCTGGCCAGAATACATTGATGCGGATAGGTCATGCTGGGGTTTGGTAGACTTCTGCAAAGACCAAGTAGATATGCAATGTTTGAGTCCTATCAATAATCGTCAGAGATGGGGAGAGAGAGAGAGAAAAAAAAACATTTTTCACAAATACATTTACAACGTTTCACCTTGTCATTCCTGTGTCTTCAGTGAATGACCTCCCAATTTATTAACCGTTACCTCAGGCTTACCATCAGTCCTAATGATCACCTTTCCTGACTACATATCATGGGTGTGGCCCAAAATTCTTCCTAAAAGATCCCTGATTATAATTGTGTGTGTTATAATTTTGCTCATTTCTTGGTCTAGGGGGTCTGACTTTATGTGGGTTATTACAGTTGCTGGCATAATGCCCTTCTCTTCTACAATGATAACAAATCCTTGGCTTTCTCCATGTGCTAGGGGCCTGGGGTTCCGGTCGACTTGATGCCTCCTCTAGTGCTTGGATGCTCAGTACCATCAACCGCTCTCCCTGTGCTTCCCTGGTTCTTTGGATATTTTGGTCATGCTCGATAGCGGACTCTCTTAATGCAGCCACCGAGATACCTCTCCAATGAGGTATAGAGGTTTGTACCCTAATTTTTAGTGTCTTTTAAGCTGTCCATTAATACAGACACAGCTACCTCTCTGTGGTGTACGTTAGTTTCAATGTCATCTATACCAGTGTACCTAGCCATATCCTGCAGAGCCCGGTGAAAATACTCTGATGCGGATTCACCTTCTTTTTGTTTTATTGTAAAGATTTTATTCCACTTTACTACTGTAGGAAAATATACTCCTAACTGTAGATTGATTCTTTTTACATTATCTTGGTTATACTTGTCTGTTAGTGGTACTTCCTCATCTAGCTTACAATCAGCGATAAATTTCAATGAATCAACATCGGGGGGTAAACATGCCCTCAAAACTGTCCTCCAATCTTTGTTATTTGGCTCTGCAGTGTTTCCTAGCACTCTAATGTATTTTTGACAAGCAACTAAGTCTTTCCTGGGATCAGGAAATTCAGACAGAATTGTTCTTAATTCTGTTCGGGAAAAGGGGCAGTACATGGCGATGTTCCTGACAGGAGTGACTCCTGAAGAGTCAGTTTTCCCATTTGGTACTGCAATTACCTTGACAGGATTAAGTCCAGTAACGTCATTCTGAATTGATTCCACGATATGAGGTACATTTGTTTGTGCGTGATGTATAATACCATACGTACCTGTGGACACGACCTCACCTGACCCTCCGTTAGGGGGTTTGATTACAGTCTTTACCGATTTGGTCGCGTCCACCTGGATGTCTTGTGTGATGGCTGCTGGAAAAGGCTCTGACATTTTGCTGGGCTCACTTTCTTGTTGGTGTTCCTGAGGAAAGTTTAACAAGGGGTGCGACTTGCATGGGTTAATAGTTGTACATTTAACACTTTCATTTTTATAAACCTTATTACGTTTGTTACATTCATTCTTAATATAGTTACTAAGTGCACTTTTATCGCACCCCATCGTGCCTTTCTCCGCAACCATAATCCTCTCCATTGCCATGTCTCTCCTCTCAGGATGAAAGTTAGGTATGTAAGTTACATTTATTTGCATGTCACTTTTCTGTAGCCATATCTGTAAACAATCATTATGTTTAACTCGTTGTTTCCAGGATTTTATGAGACAGATCCTTCGCCTTAAATTATGCAATACCTCTAAGTCAAAACTACCTATCCCGGGAAATGGTGCCTTATCCCCCACAGTCATTCGTGTCCATTCATCACAAAAGGTCTCAGTGTGGGGACCATACCTCCTCCACTTTACTAACCGAGCAGACCCTCGGGGTCTGCAAGCCTCTGCAGTCTGAACCCTGACTGCTGAACGTCCCTGTGTTGTGCACTTGGCTTCCATTGTGGACCTTTTTTAACACAGAAAAACTTCCTAAAATGCACCAAACACAGAAGTCTACGGTGGAAATCCTTAAAGCTCTTCCACTGAACTCCTTCTGCTCCGAGTACAACGAATCCGCCCCTTTTAGCAGACACGTGTAACCGTTACAGGCCCTATCTCTAGAGATTTTCCTGAGAGACCAGTGAAAATTCCCTTCTTTACACAAATCACGCTTGCATGTGCTCCCTACAACACGTATGAGGGCAAGATTTACGCATGGATATACTACCTCATATCACGTTGCGTTATTGGTCACACATACAACCGTGCGGTCCAATCGTACCACTTATAGACACTTGTTGCCCATAAATGGTAGGATCATTGGAGTCTCCCTACTGTGCTCCAAAACAGCCAGAGCGTAATACAACGAAAACTTTATCACACTCTGTTGCACGTTTTCACTCAGACCGTGCTCATCACGTTCCACCAAAGATCACCCAGATCACTCAGTTCACAAAGCGGGATTCAATACACTCATACCGTTTTCAACCCACTATCATTCTTATAGTTTTCTGATCAGAAAAATCATTTCCCGTAGTCTGATAGCTGTCCCCAGAGGCATTACAGTAAAGTAAGGTATTTAAACTAAGTTTTGGAAAAACTGAAATCAATTTGTGCTATTATCACGTGGCTATGCTATACTGCCCCCACTAAAACAATGCTATTGTGCGATTTGAGTTTCGGTGGGCGTACCCAGACGCTCCGTTGCGTAATATACGCTGCGTGCGTCGGCCTTTGGGTTGTGTTCGCGAGTCTCAGCCTTTTGTTAGAGACACGTGTACGCTGGCCACAAAATACAATTAGCACGTTTATTAATGTAGATGATTCTTTTAACTGTAATCATCTACCAAGCCCCACACAGGTCTTTCTTGTATCTCAGGTAAAGCTGTGTGTGTTCTATACCTTAATGTATTACTTTTATACTTTAACTATTTAAATAGCGACAAATCTCTTTTAGCACGTTATCAATGCAAATGGCAAACAGGAAGGTGAGATATGTGAAAGTACACAGATGAAAATGCAATTCTAAATTTAATTTAATAACATACATTGATGTAAGCACACGCATATAGATTTTACATATAAGTACCAATCACTATTACTTATGATTGACTATGATATGGACTAAACAAATGCATTAAAAAAAACTCATTAAATGATGATTTCTTTTTGACAATGGATGGCTGATTATTTCCTGAGTCAACTGAAAATCAGCCGTTCAAAAAAAATTTTTTTTTACCTTCCCAAAATGGCCGCTGCTCCTCCCCCATCCATGAGGTTTACACAAAATGGGGGACAGATTTTTGTCACAAAGAAAAATCATCATGCCAGCCCCTTTTAGTTATCACGCTATGCAGAGCGATTAAAAATAATTTTAAACCTATTTAAACAGACAAACCATCCAATTTGCGTGTACAGTTGGCACCAAATCGAAATAAAAACCAGATTTACAAAGACAATAACGTACTGTTCTTACCTTCCAGTTCCCGAATTCCCTCAGCACTCCTTACCAAGTGAAGCAGGCGCTTATCTGGTCAGCACTGCAGTATCCCCGACCTCCAAACGGTTTAACGAGGGATACTACCTTCCACTCTTTGCTGACCGATAATGTCTGCTGAAGTTACCTAGTGCAGATATGTGAAGACCGGAGGAGCTCCCCAATTGACAATGTCTATAATATTTGTCCTATTAAAAACACGTTAAAGGTTAAAGAACACAGTACGCCATTGGCGCAAAAAGTACCGCAAGGGTACTCCCTTAACTATACCTTAAGGAATGTACTTATAGTGTAAACATTTGTGCAGTGACAATGTGTAGATGTAATGCAGTGTAACCTTGTTAGCTTAAAAGCTGTATGTGCGACTATGACGCTCTGAGAAACCTTTATGCATTTATAATAACCAATCAAATACCGGTCTAAGGTTCTAACGCCTTTAGTGAGAGAATGAACGTTCAAAAAGAATAATACAATACAAGCTATGCACTACCAAAATAACATAGAATATCTAACCAAGTTACTACACATAAAATACAATAAAGACACAATTACTTTTAAAAGGGGAAGGAGAGAGAGAATGGCTTATAACATTAAATAAGAGACAATATGGTTGCAGATAAAACTACACATGTGAGGAACAATCGCTGCGCAGTTAGTCAATGCTGAATACCGCATGGGATGGAAGCTAGACTCCATTTTGAGAAAGCCCCCATGATTCCAAAGACTACACCACATGGTTGAAAGGGGTAGGGGAAAATACCCGGCAGCAGCCATTTTAGATTTGCAGGTCCAAACACATGGCACTCTCTGCTACACCACAATCACATAGCAGAAGACACAAGACTCCATTTTATTCCAAAATGTCCAAGCCTCAGAACAATGCATATGTTCTGATTTTACAATTCCAAACCATCTAAATCACCTTTCACAATTTCAATCCAACTTCCTAGAACCATCTTATTCAATCTCACATTCCAAACAACTTCAGTATCTCAATAACCAGAGCATATGAGCTATCACAAGACCAGACCACCAGGTACCCACAAGTATCAGCCTGCCACTGCTACAAGCACATATTCAAAAGTACTGCATGGTCTTATTCATGATTAACAAGATATATTATAACAAACCAGCACAATCTATTTTAAATCACCATAGGCAAACAAATACCACAAATACTATGCTACAGATTGTCTACTGTTCCAATTCATCACAGACTTCATAGAGTATCAACACAAACACATATTTAAAACTATTCTATGCCAATCAGCCATGAGATATTGAGATTGTGATACTTAGCCTTTTGTTTGGAGGTCAGTCCTGGGGATGTAGCCGCCATGCTGCTGGGTGCCAGGTAGCTGTGTGAGTAGCTACAGTATATCTGTCCTCAGAGGCCCCAAGCAAACTGAAACTGACTTCTTTTCTAGCCATGCCTGTTTTCCTAGTTCCTGGGGGAGGGGTCGCTCTTGCTTTGTATATGCTAATCAGGTTCAGCCCTGAAAACTTTCTAACAAAGTGATCTTAGCTTTTATACATATAATCATATCTATCCGCTGCAATGTCCCACAACTTCACAACAAGCCTCAAACTAACCCACACATCAATCTGTTTGCTTCAATACCAAACATGACGGGCGCATCTGGTTCTGTTCAAATAATACACATTCATGACATCAATTCATCAGCCAATTCTAAATCTCCATGATGTCTGGTGCCCGACATTATTATAACCATGTACTGTATGAAACAAGCGCCGAATCCATCTACGTGCCATGTCCGAGCAAATGCGTGTGTTACCATATATTGCTGTGCTCGCTGCGCATATTTGCAAGTATAGCGACTTAAATGTGTGCAGTTTGTATGTTCTCTCTATGTAATATTTTTGACTTTGACAGAACTCTGCATGTGTAATTGGAGTGCCGGACCCTTCGCAGTGTGTGTATGTGTATATATATATATATATATATAATGTGAAATATAAATATATTTCTCTCCAAGCGTGACCACAATATGATCATGACTTCAGTTTATTCATTAACACTGAACAATGAACCGCAGTTAAAGCAAGTACTGCGTCAATGTCACATGACTGATACATCCACATTAAAAAACGGACATCAAAAACCATAAGTGATAAAATATATTGTATATACAAAGTTTCTTAATCCAATGGTGTCTCCCAATTAGTGGGTGTCTGATGATCTCACATCCGTGACCAACCCTCACATTCCGGGGTGGAGCTTGTTTATAGCGCAGAATTAGGTCCCCATCACATCCATTTTTTTTTATATATATAAATATGTGTGTGTGTGTGTGTGTATATATATATATATATATATATATATATATATATATATATATATATAGATATATATATTCCAAAGGAGGCACTCTCCAGACTCCCTCACAAAAATTTGGTTAATGCAAAAACAGATTCAATACAATATACTCAGATTCTCTCAAACGTTTTCAGCATACTAGGGGCCTTCATCAGGAAGCATAGCATCGCATCTTCGTTACAATGTACTCCTCTGAATGATCCAGCAGCAAAGCTGGTTATACCTGTCTGGCTCCTATTATTCCCCACATCAATCAAAAACAAGGCACCATCTAATGACGTCATCAATCTATTCAATAGACACAAGTCTTAACATATACAAAACGATTCACTAACAATATACAAAGAAACCAAGTTCATCAATAGCATGTATACACCAGCGCCTGGGCCACCCTGCATTCACCAATCCCCCTGGATAGAATTCGCATCGCTACACAGTTCAATTGCGGTGGATCGCATCCGCTCCACTTCCAGCTTCCGGTCAATGGAAAGCAATGACACGCACTATGTGCAAATCGGCGCCATCCAACGGGAGGGAGCCCACAATGCATCACAGTAGCATCCTGGCAATGGCACGCAACCAGGAAGTGATCCTGGGTGCTGGTGCACACCAAATAAAGATCAATGAAACACATATGACAAATCTAAATAAAACATGAAATATTAAGAGGTACTGTCCTCGTGTTCAGACAAAACTTATGAGGTCATATCATAAAGATCTTCATTAAACCAATAACAATTAAATTCTGCGGGGGAACGGAGCCAGACATAACAGTAAAAAATGCTGATTAGAAAATAGACATATATATATATAATAACAAACAACAAATGCAGTGCTGTTCCGTGGGGTCCACAGATAGATGACACATTAATAACATTAGTTTGTGTTTATAATTCCACAGTAGTCTCTAATACTACATCCCACTAGATTAAATATCGCCATATGATGCAACCACCTTTAAATAATGCATAGATCACTCCAAAATCCCTACTTATATATTAACTTTCACAGTACTCGCATATTTTGTACCCCATTATAGACCAACAGCACATTGTATGTACATAATTATATCACATAAACCCAAACAGGGAATTTAATTAAAAAAAAAGCGAAAAGGACAGAAATGCCAAAAAAAGAGAGTGTATTGGTCATCTAAAAATGATAACAGCAGAAATAATATTTTTTTTTACTCCTTGTGAGTAATTTATCTTGAAACGTTATCGTAAAAAGACATTTAGAGGAATTGATTCGTTTAATCCATTAGGGCTCACTGAACCCAATCTGAATATCCATCTCACCTCCAATTATTTCAATAGTAGAGCACAATCCCCTCCTCTTTTCGGGGGCGGTGCCTGGTGCCCCATAGTTAGAAAGTGTTGGGCAACCGGTTTGTCCGTAGTGCCTGATTGTAAGGCTTGACGTACAGAACTACGATGGTTGGCCATTCGTTCTCAAAAGGTACAAGTGGTCATACCCACATATGGCAGTGCACATGGTCATATTAGCATATAGCATATTAACCCTGAGGTTATTAATAAATAGACTTTTTAATGGTTAAAAGTATTTAAATATTTGCACCCTTGTACTGCAACATGGTTTGTCCAGATAAACAGTTGCTCCTCTTTTTTTACTTTTCTTACAATTAAAATACAGGATGTTTAAAAAAAAAAACTTAATGTAACAAACTATTTTTTGCCCTCACATATTGGCAGACTTGTTGTGAGATCTGCTGGTACACCCTTAATTATGATTAGCCACCGGCCCTGTTTTCTGGATAGTCTCACCAAGCAGTACATGCACGGACCGCACCGACCCTGTTTTCTGGATAGTCTCACCAAGCAGTACATGCACGGACCGCATGCTGCTGACATTCAGGGGGACTCATTGACCTACAGCCTGCTGGACTTGTACACTCTGTGCGGTGGTGCCGAGCTACTTAGCCTGGGACCCTTTTGCTCTATTGGCATTAACCCACCACAGCACCAACCTATGGAAAGAGGTTGAGGCATCACCCCTACCTTCATCTATTGTACATATGTGAAAGTATGTTTTACTATGTTTAAGATCTTTGAATAAAATCCTGTACTTTTTACAGATGTTCCCATCTTATACTGGTATCATTTTAGATTTTATAGCACCGCTGTCAGCCCACATCACCACCTTTTATATGTAAAGCCAAAGCTAGAGCCAACAGTTCCTTTTCAATTTTAGGTGTAACACAACTCCGTCTCAGTAAGGGCCCTGAAAGCAAAACTGATGGGTTTGTAACGCTGCAGGCAGACCCTGCTGGGAGGTAGAGATCACAACAGAACCGTGCTGGGAGGTAGAGATCACAACAGGACTGTGCTGGGAGGCAGAGATCACAAGAGGATCGTGCTGGGAGGCAGAGATCACAACAGGACTGTGCTGGGAGGCAGAGATTACAAGAGGACCGTGCAGGGAGGCAGAGATCACAACAGGACTGTGCTGGGAGGCAGAGATCTCAAGAGGATCGTGCTGGGAGGCAGAGATCACAACAGGACTGTGCTGGGAGGCAGAGATCACAAGAGGACCGTGCAGGGAGGCAGAGATCACAACAGGACTGTGCTGGGAGGCAGAGATCACAACAGGACTGTGCTGGGAGGCAGAGATCACAACAGGACCGTGCAGGGAGGCAGAGATCACAACAGGACTGTGCAGGGAGGCAGAGATCACAACAGGACCATGCTGGGAGGAAGAGCTCACAACAGGACCGTGCTGGGAGGCAGAGATCACAACAGGACCGTGCAGGGAGGAAGAGCTCACAACAGGACCGTGCTGGGAGGAAGGGCTCACAACAGGACCGTGCTGGGAGGAAGAGCTCACAAGAGGATCGTGCTGGGAGGCAGAGATCACAAGAGGACCGTGCTGGGAGGCAGAGATCACAAGAGGACTGTGCTGGGAGGCAGAGATCACAAGAGGATCGTGCTGGGAGGCAGAGATCATAAGAAGACCGTGCAGGGAGGCAGAGATCACAACAGGACTGTGCAGGGAGGCAGAGATCACAACAGGACTGTGCAGGGAGGCAGAGATCACAACAGGACTGTGCAGGGAGGCAGAGATCACAACAGGACCGTGCTGGGAGGAAGGGCTCACAACAGGACCGTGCTGGGAGGAAGAGCTCGCAACAGGACCGTGCTGGGAGGAAGAGCTCACAAGAGGATCGTGCTGGGAGACAGAGATCACAACAGGACTGTGCTGGGAGAAAGAGCTCACAACAGGACTGTGCAGGGAGGCAGAGCTCACAACAGGACCGTGCTGGGAGACAGAGATCACAACAGGATTGTGCTGGGAGGCAGAGCTCACAACAGGATTGTGCTGGGAGGCAGAGATCACAACAGGACTGTGCAGGGAGGCAGAGATCACAACAGGACCGTGCTGGGAGGAAGCGCTCACAACAGGACCGTGCTGGGAGGAAGAGCTCACAACAGGACTGTGCAGGGAGGCAGAGATCACAACAGGACTGTGCTGGGAGGCAGAGATCACAACAGGACTGTGCTGGGAGGCAGAGATCACAAGAGGATCGTGCTGGGAGGCAGAGATCACAAGAGGACCGTGCTGGGAGACAGAGATCACAACAGGACCGTGCTGGGAGAAAGAGCTCACAACAGGACTGTGCAGGGAGGCAGAGATCACAACAGGACTGTGCAGGGAGGCAGAGATCACAACAGGACCGTGCAGGGAGGCAGAGATCACAAGAGGACCGTGCTGGGAGACAGAGATCACAACAGGACCGTGCTGGGAGAAAGAGCTCACAACAGGACTGTGCAGGGAGGCAGAGATCACAACAGGACTGTGCAGGGAGGCAGAGATCACAACAGGACCGTGCAGGGAGGAAGAGATCACAAGAGGATCGTGCTGGGAGACAGAGATCACAACAGGACCGTGCTGGGAGGTAGAGATCACAACAGGACTGTGCTGGGAGGCAGAGATCACAAGAGGATCGTGCTGGGAGGCAGAGATCACAACAGGACTGTGCTGGGAGGCAGAGATTACAAGAGGACCGTGCAGGGAGGCAGAGATCACAACAGGACTGTGCTGGGAGGCAGAGATCACAAGAGGATCGTGCTGGGAGGCAGAGATCACAACAGGACTGTGCTGGGAGGCAGAGATCACAAGAGGACCGTGCAGGGAGGCAGAGATCACAACAGGACTGTGCTGGGAGGCAGAGATCACAACAGGACTGTGCTGGGAGGCAGAGATCACAACAGGACCGTGCAGGCAGGCAGAGATCACAACAGGACTGTGCAGGGAGGCAGAGATCACAACAGGACCGTGCAGGGAGGAAGAGCTCACAACAGGACCGTGCTGGGAGGAAGGGCTCACAACAGGACCGTGCTGGGAGGAAGAGCTCACAAGAGGATCGTGCTGGGAGGCAGAGATCACAAGAGGACCGTGCTGGGAGGCAGAGATCACAAGAGGACTGTGCTGGGAGGCAGAGATCACAAGAGGATCGTGCTGGGAGGCAGAGATCACAAGAAGACCGTGCAGGGAGGCAGAGATCACAACAGGACTGTGCAGGGAGGCAGAGATCACAACAGGACTGTGCAGGGAGGCAGAGATCACAACAGGACTGTGCAGGGAGGCAGAGATCACAACAGGACTGTGCAGGGAGGCAGAGATCACAACAGGACCGTGCAGGGAGGCAGAGATCACAAGAGGACCGTGCTGGGAGACAGAGATCACAAGAGGACCGTGCTGGGAGACAGAGATCACAACAGGACCGTGCTGGGAGAAAGAGCTCACAACAGGACTGTGCAGGGAGGCAGAGATCACAACAGGACTGTGCAGGGAGGCAGAGATCACAACAGGACTGTGCAGGGAGGAAGAGATCACAAGAGGATCGTGCTGGGAGACAGAGATCACAACAGGACCGTGCTGGGAGGAAGAGCTCACAACAGGACTGTGCAGGGAGGCAGAGATCACAACAGGACTGTGCAGGGAGGCAGAGATCACAAGAGGATCGTGCTTTGAGGCAGAGATCACAAGAGGATCGTGCTGGGAGGCAGAGATCACAAGAGGACCGTGCTGGGAGGCAGAGATCACAAGAGGACCGTGCTGGGAGGCAGAGATCACAAGAGGATCGTGCTGGGAGACAGAGATCACAACAGGACCGTGCTGGGAGAAAGACCTCACAACAGGACCGTGCAGGGAGGCAGAGCTCACAACAGGATCGTGCTGGGAGGCAGAGATCACAACAGGACTGTGCAGGGAGGCAGAGATCACAACAGGACCATGCTGGGAGGAAGGGCTCACAACAGGACCGTGCAGGGAGGCAGAGATCACAACAGGACTGTGCTGGGAGGCAGAGATCACAAGAGGACCGTGCTGGGAGGCAGAGATCACAAGAGGATCGTGCTGGGAGACAGAGATCACAACAGGACCGTGCTGGGAGAAAGAGCTCACAACAGGACCGTGCAGGGAGGCAGAGCTCACAACAGGACCGTGCTGGGAGACAGAGATCACAACAGGACCGTGCAGGGAGGCAGAGCTCACAACAGGATCGTGCTGGGAGGCAGAGATCACAACAGGACTGTGCAGGGAGGCAGAGATCACAACAGGACCGTGCTGGGAGGAAGGGCTCACAACAGGACCGTGCTGGGAGGAAGAGCTCACAACAGGACCGTGCTGGAAGGCAGAGATCACAACAGGACCGTGCAGGGAGGAAGAGCTCACAACAGGACCGTGCTGGGAGCAGAGATCACAAGAGGATCGTGCTGGGAAGCAGAGATCACAAGAGGACCGTGCTGGGAGGCAGAGATCACAAGAGGATCGTGCTGGGAGGCAGAGATCACAAGAGGACCGTGCAGAGAGGCAGAGATCACAACCGGACTGTGCAGGGAGGCAGAGATCACAACAGGACCGTGCTGGGAGGAAGAGCTCACAACAGGACCGTGCTGGGAGACAGAGCTCACAACAGGACCGTGCTGGGAGACAGAGATCACAACAGGACCATGCTGGGAGGAAGAGCTCACAACAGTACCGTGCTGGGAGGCAGAGATCACAACAGGATCGTGCTGGGAGGCAGAGGTCACAACAGGACCGTGCTGGGAGGCAGAGATCACAACAGGATCGTGCTCGGAGGCAGAGGTCACAACAGGAACATGCACATCAAAAAGTTAGAGCACTGGGCTGGAAGTAAGCCTTCTTTGAGGTAAGAAATAGCAGCAGCATGGTAGTCCAATCAATAAAGTGGGATTTTGCAGAAGAGGGTGGAACAAGGCTGTGATTTCAGTGTAGTGTGGCAGAAATTTTGAAAGTTGGTCATCGCTGCCTCAACTTTACTGTGGGGTTAGGCATGTGTTGGAGAGCCTGTTTCTTGGCAGAGTCAGAATTGGGGTTACTGATACTTCCAGAGAACATCCTGATGCCTGTTCTCTGAGTACACAAGGAGCTTGAAGCGATGTGAAGACTAGTAGGAAGAATTGCGTACGTAGTGCACTTGACAAACTTAAACTAGAACTGGTAGGTGCTCAATCTGAGCTGACAGTAGCTGTTACGGAACTAGAATCAGATATGCGGAAGCTGAGTCGGAACTGGAACCTGCTAAAATAGAACTGTACCAGGATTTATTAGACTGGCTAGAACCGGGAATCGCTGGACCTGACTGGGACCGGTATTTCTGGACCGGACTAGGGCCGGTATTAATTGAACCGGGCTGGAACCAGTATTGCTGGGCCAGGCTGGAACGGGTATAGCAGGACCGAGTTGGAACTGGTATTGCTGAACTGGGTTGGAACCAGTATTACTGATCACACACGCTGGAGGCTGCAAGCAAACCAACAGGAAGTCTGGAACCCACCGTCTCAACGACGAAGCTCAAATACAGCACAACGAGTGGGAAGGATATTTATACCCTGGTCTGTAACGTAATTGGCTATGCTACTGCCCTCGTGAGTCCGTTGGTGATCCTCAGTCAGCTGACCACAGCCAATATGGGGCGCCCAGCTCCAGAAGCAGCAGGAACATTGCCATAGTCCCATGGCACCGATACCTCCGACCTGACCAGACCCGCCAGCGACATCTACACCGGACTCCCGCTGCGCGTGACACCCCGCCAGGACGAGACCACATAGCGTAGAGACCGGCAGGATCCAGCTTAATACCCTCTGAAGTTAGAAGATGGACAAAATATAAAAAACCTCAGTTACTCTGAAACAACGCTTGTCAGGGATTAACTGCATGTTGATTTCACAGATTTTTGGGACGAACTCCTGGAGGTGAATTTTGCATTCTTCCATGGTGTGGCCCCAAACTAGGATGTCATCCACTATGATCTATGCTTTAGGGCTTTGGAAGAAGGCATACCTGTCCATAGCTGTCATGAACGTGGTGATCATGGATGATTCCATGTCCAATGTGATTCGACAGAGTCCACATATGGTATCCAGAGTAATAAATATCTTTGCATTTGTCATACAGTATCAGCTATAACTTGATCCACAGTACTGAAGGGGTGATGCAGTCTCATCAGAGCAGGGTCAATGCAGATGTGTACAGAACCATCCTTTTTTACTGCAGCTACTATAGTCGACAACCACCGCCCCCAATGCTTGCATGTGATTTAACTCTATCACTTTGGGCCTAATTCAGATCTGATCGCTGGGCAGCGATTTTTGCAGTACTGCGATTAGATAGTCGCCACCTACAGGGGGAGTGTTTTTTCACTGTACAAGTGTACGATCGCATGTGTAGCAGAGCTGCACAAACTGATTTTGTGCAGTCTCTGCGCAGCCCAGGACTTACTCTTCCAGTGCGATGAGAGCAGGCTGATTGGGACTGGAGCTGACGTCAGACACCCTCCCTGAAAACGCTTGAACTCTTTATGCTATCTGGCAAACCTAGGAGTAATTTGATATTACTGTCCACTATATGAAACTGCAGCGGGAACTATGTGGATTGCAGCGTGGCCATGTCCACTGCCTTGAATAACCAGCCACCATAAGCAATACCATAAGCAAGCAGTCAGTACCCAGTAGGTGTTTTGTGGTTTGTGTGCTAGAGTAGTTCATGTGATATGGCGCCAGTGTCAATTTTTATTTGGATGCCATTATTTGTTTTCTTAACTATTGTGGTGTTAAGTTTTTCACCCTTTTCAGCATTGAGGTCAATACTCTCGCAGTGGAGATTGGTGTCTGGGGTGTTTTCTGGCAGAACCTCCACAATGGGAACTTGGCTCTGTGGGCTGCTGGATGTACAGTGGTTGTCTGACATTAGCTTTAGGCATGACCTGCACCTGTGTGCAAAATGAGTTTAATTGCCACAAGCATTGCAAGAGAAACCCCGGGCAGGGCTGAACGACAAGGATTTGACCCTGAACTCGTCCAGTTGTTGAGACATCGGGATTGAGTAAGTTGTACACAGGGAATTATGGTCGGCAGCAGTATAGACCTGGGTACCCACTGCGCTGTGAATCAAATCATTGTGCCACGACAGAGAAAGGATCTAGCACTACAAGCCTATCAGTGGCGTAAGTTCGTCCCAGTTGCCCGGAGGCAAGATAAATATTGGTGCCCCCTATTTCCTATATTAAGATAAATATATGTATATATGTGTGCGTGTGTGTGTCTGTGTAGTGTTCTGAAAAAAATGTATATACTGTATTTAATTATCTTTTATTTGAAATCACACATTTCTTAGCAGTCATACCCAGGATTAGAACCCATGACCTGTTACACTGACAGCAGACACTTTACTGATGGAGCTATTTGCTCCTGTAGAGGAAACATGAGAATTCTAACTATATGTGTAATTGTCAGAGAAGTATCTTCACATAGTTAAAATTCTCATATTTCCTATACAGGAGCAAACCGCTTCATCAGTAAGGTGTCTGCTTCCAGTGTAATATGTCGTGGCTTCTAATCCTGGGTATGACACTTGTAAAATGTGTATATTCCGTATAATAGTGAGGGTGTGATTTGTAAGGTGCAGGGACCAGTGAAAAGACAGCGGCAGCTATCATTTAACTTAATTCAATAGTGTCACAGGATGGGAGTAGAGGGGCCCCCCTTCAGAGTAGGAGCCCGGCGGCAGATGACTCCATTGCCTCCCAGAGTTCTGCCTCTGAAGCCTATCACGACCGTTCAGGGCACTTTGGAGTAAAAAAAACAGAGATACTAGGGAATGCTAAAACTGTGGCAGGGCATGCTGGGATGTGTAGTTTCACAACAGCTGGAGAGCCACAAGTTGGCCAGGCCTGCATTAGATCATGTCAAGCTAGGGCATAGTAATGCTGGGTAGCAGTATGCATTGATGCTCAACGATCATTATTCTAAATTTGTTGTAGCAAATATGTGGAGTGGTCATGGTCCATTGTAGAGTTCGAACAGAGCTGTTTTATAATATTGCTATTTGTATATGTAAAGTGTAATCCACCCAAATCTAAATCTCTCTGCACATGTTCTATCTGTCCCACCTGCAGTGCACATGGTTTTGCCCAGCTGCTTGCTTTTTTGGTTTGCTAACAAACCTGAATAACTCCCATAAGCCCCACTTTGCAAACCCTGCATTTACCCCTGCTATAAGATACAACATGCTGCTGCCATCCTCAGATGGCATTAGCTGCGGCGGAGGGGGCAAATCTTCCAGAAGTTAGTAAAGCTGACAGCATCCCCCAGAGAAACTTATGGGGGCTGTGGCTGCTGGTAGGAATGGAGGGATTGCAGCAGGTGTCGGAGAAATCTGCTGAGGTCCCTCAGTGATAGAGTACTATACAGATAAATATTTGCGGAAAACCCCTATAAATGGTGTGTCTTCAGCGATTTAGCTGTAAATATCCTATATAATAAATGGCTAACGCTACTCCTAACTCTATGGGGAGGACTGAAGTGTTGTGCATGTCGCTGGCCACTAGATGGCGCCCGACGAAGTAATTCAAGTGTTGCTCCCTTGTGGCGCGCACAGCCGCTGCCGCTGACATTACTGTTAGGTTGTCCGTCATTTTGATGGTCTGGTAACTAGTTCAGTGATAACGGGCTCCTCAATTATACATTTGCCACTAACTATATCAAAACGTACATCGCCACTGCTTAGCGATTGCTTGTCTCTCCTTACCTAAGAAATTATTTTAAGTCTTAAACCCAGAATTGGTAATCTGCACAATAGAATAAAAACAGGGCATGCTACTACTTGCAGTGCCACTTTGGATGCGCATGTTGAAGATCTGTACCTCTCTAGTACTTTTTCTTCTATGCGGGTACCCGGCCCGATGGTCTCTACAACTAGCTGGGCATCATTGAGAGAAGATCGAGAAAGGAAAGGAACATCCGCTTATCCAATCAGATCAGCCCATAGTGAATCTAGCAATCAATGCGGTGATAGATGTTACACCCTCACATCCACTGAGCACAGTGTTACCAAGCACAATAAGTAGGCTGGGAATCCTGACTTCTTAATATTATGGCTACTGCTGAAAAGGGTCAGTTACTTGTATTATATGTATTATAGTGTATACTATCTTTGCTGCTAATGTAGGAGTCTCCTGCTCACTCACTCGGGGACTATTGTCTGATTTTCCAAATTTAAACAATATTAATGTGTATGATCTGCTATATGCAAATCTACTAACAGTATGGTCCAACCGGATTGCTGGATCACACCTCGTGACCTCGCCTTTTATGTAATCATTCAGTGGTTGCTTCTGGCACTATCAGCAGGGAGCGATCCGGAGTGTGTACATCTTACATTTTTGTTGGGCTCTTTAATCTGCATATTGGGTAAGCTGCATTCTTTGTATTTATTTGCAGCTCGTTGCTCAGCTCTCTGCAGAAAATATATTGTTGATGTATTCCTCTTTGTAAAAAACAACTTATACTATTGGGGGTAATTCTTAGTTGATCGCAGCAGGAATTTTGGCCCTCATTCCGAGTTGTTCGCTCGGTAATTTTCTTCGCATCGCAGCGATTTTCCGCTAATTGCGCATGCGCAATGTTCGCACTGCGACTGCGCCAAGTAAATTTGCTAAGAAGTTTGGTATTTTACTCACAGCATTAGGAGGTTTTTTCTTCGTTCTGGTGATCGGAGTGTGATTGACAGGAAGTGGGTGTTTCTGGGCGGAAACTGGCCGTTTTATGGGTGTGTGCGAAAAAACGCTGCCGTTTCTGGGAAAAACGCGGGAGTGGCTGAAGAAACGGGGGAGTGTCTGGGCGAACGCTGGGTGTGTTTGTGACGTCAAACCAGGAACGACAAGCACTGAACTGATCGCACTGGAAGAGTAAGTCTCGAGCTACTCAGAAACTGCACAGAAAAATCTTTTCACAATATTGCGAATACTTTGTTCGCAATTCTGCTAAGCTAAGATACACTCCCAGAGGGCGGCGGCTTAGCGTGTGTACTGCTGTGAAAAGCGGCTAGCGAGCGAACAACTCGGAATGAGGGCCTTTGTTAGCAGTTGGGCAAAACCATGTGCACTGCAGGGGGGGGCAGATAGAGTTAGATTTGGGTGTGGTATGTTCAATCTGCAATCTAAATTGCAGTGTAAAAATAAAGCAGCCAGTATTTACCCTGCACAGAAACAAAATAACCCACCCAAATCTAACTCTCTCTGCAAATGTTATATCTGCCTCCCCTGCAGTGCACATGGTTTTGCCCAACTACTAAAAAAATTCCTGCTGCGATCAACTTGGAATTACCCCCCAATATGTCAGCATTGCTAAACTGCTTGTTAGGCTAGAGTTAGATCAGGTTCAGTATGGAAAGCCGGCGGCCGGGATCCCAACGTTCGAAATACCAACGTCTGGATCCTGATTGCAAAGAAGGTGACAGGGATAAGTAAGGGGCGTTATACCCTCTCCCATACCCCCCTAACCCTTCCTACTCGCTGCCTAACCTCCTCCTTAGTACCTAACCCTAACCTTTCCACCATAAGTGCCTAAACCTCACCTCCCGTCCGTGCTGCCCAAACCTAACCCTCCAGGCCCGCAGCCTAACCCTAACCCTCGGAGGGGGATCCTAACCCCCCTCCCCACACCCTAGCCTTAACCCTTCCGGGGCGCACCCTGACCCTCTCCCTACAGCCCAGTCTTATCCTCTCCCCCAAACACCCGCCTCCCCGCCCCCCCCCCCCCCCCCCCCCCGGCTGACCTACCTTTTCAGCGGCACGGTGTCCGGACGTTCAGCATCCCAGATGTCAGGATTCCGACGCCGTGATGTCTACCTATTTGGGATGCTGGTGTATTCCGAATATTGTCGGGATTCTGGTTTCGGTAATCTGCCTGCTGGGATCCCAACGGGCGGGATCCTGACTGCATCCTGTTAGAACAAGGCTAGTGATAAGTGTATGTGCTTTCTCTGCTGGTAAGTTCTTTTCATCTTAATTATGTTTTATGTTGTGACTAATGTGGACACCCCACACGGGTGTAGTATGGTATGCCGGCGGGCGGGCTCCCGGCGACCAGTATACCGGCGCTGGGAGCCCGACCGCCGGCATACCGACAGCGTGGCGAGCGCAAATGAGCCCCTTGCGGGCTCGCTGCGCTCGCCATGCTGCGGGCACGGTGGCGCGCTACGTGTGCCACGCTATTTATTCTCCCTCCAGGGGGGGGTCGTGGACCCCCACGAGGGAGAATATCTATCGGTATGCTGGCTGTCGGGATTCCGGCGCCGGTATACTGTGCGCCGGCATCCTGACAGTTGGCATACTGAAGACCACCCACCCCACACACCATGCACAGAACACGTGATTAAAGTTATCATGATCAGTGAAATAGTGTACAGATGCAGAATATATTACATATATAGAATAACATTACTGTATTTTGGTACTATGAAATGTGTATTAAGATCAGCATGAAATTAGATCCAGCTAAACCAGTAATCTGCCTTCAGATGGGGGAAGGCGCCGGAGAATTTTTTGGCTTGGGGGAGAAAAATTTCTAGTTACGCCACTGTTCCCCAGAGACCTTTCTTTATCAGGAACAATGCGTTCCTGATAAAGAAAGGTCTCTGGGGAACAGTGGCGTAACTAGAATTTTTTCTCCCCCAAGCCAAAAAATTCTCCGGCGCCCCCCCATCCCCCATAATTGGCACTAGCAAAGGGATGAACCTGCGTGTGTCGGAAAAAGGGGTGTGGCTTTGTTGCAATGGGCGTGGCCTCACAAAGGGGCGTGGTATTGCAGGAAAAGACTACCTTATACCCCAGTTTTGCAACCTGCACGCCCAGACGTTGGCCACCACAGGAAAGAAAAATAATCCTGATTCATGCCCCTTACATTATTTGGCATATTTCCTCCTTATAGTAATGCCCAGTATACATTATGCCACATACTGCAATGGCCATTAGACATTATGCCACACACAATAATGCACATGATCCAATATGCACACACCATAATGCCCCCGACACATTATGCCACACATCGTAATGCCTGTGACACATTATGTCAGGAATCGCAATGCCCGTTATACATTATGCTACACACTGCAATGCCCCTGATACATTATAACACATACAATGCCTGTGACACATTATGACACACACTGCAATGACCCTGAGACATTATACCACAATGCCCGTAATAAAGTATGCCATACACAGTAATGCCTGACACATTATGCCACACACCGCAATGTCCGTGATACATTATGCCACACACTGCAATGACCCTGAGACATTATACCACATACCACAATGCCCGTAATAAAGTATGCTATACACCGTAATGCCTGACACATTATGCCACACACCGCAATGTCCGTGATACATTATGCCACACACTGCAATGACCCTGAGACATTATACCACATACCACAATGCCCGTGATATAGTATACCACACACCGTAATGCCTGTGACACATTATGACACACACCGCAATGTCCGTGATACATTATGCCACACACCGCAATGCCCATTACACATTAAGTCCCACAGTAAGGCTTCTAATTACTTTTAAATTACCTGCTTGTTGCCAGGGGTTTCATGCACTGGGTGTCATGCTCGTTGCCAGGGGTTTCATGCACTGGGTGTAATGCTCGTTGCTAGGGGGTAATGCTTGTTGCTAGGGCAGTGCTCCCATTGCCACATATGCCCTCAGTGCCAGATATTCCCCCACAGTGCCAGGTACACACATGCCCCCAATGCCAAATAAGCCCCCCCCCCAAGTGCCAGGTACACATATACCCCCTCAGTGTCACATATGCCCCCTCAGTGCCACATATGCCCCCCCAAGTGCCAAATATGCTCCCCGGCCCTCCCCCAGTGCCACATATGCCCCCCCAAGTGCCAAATATGCTCCCCCTCCTCCAGTGCCACATATGCTCCCCAAGGTTCAGGTACAGGCAGCTCCCCCCCCCGCTCCCCCGCTGTTTTGTGAAGGAGGGACACGGAGGGCACAGCGTGCGCCTCTCCTGTGTCCCTCCTGCGTCTCCGGCGTGTCTGTTAAATGAAGTGCCGGTTCGTGAGCCAATCAGAACTCCCGAACAGGCACTTCATTTAATAGACACACTGGAGACGCAGGAGGGACACAGGAGAGGCGCGCGCTGTGTCCTCCGTGTCCCTCCTTAAAGCAGCGGTTACGGAAGGAGGGAGACAGCAGACTGACATGCGGACGGCTCGTCCGCATGTCAATCTGCGCTAAATCAGTGGCGGCGCCCCCGCAGCCCTGCGCCTCCAAGCGACCGCAAGGGCTGCGGGGGCAGTAGTTACGCCACTGCTGGGGAAGTACAATACTCACCTCTCCTGATTGTGTAGAGATCAGGCATGTTTCTCCTTCCCTAGGACATTATTACATGAAGATCATCATATGTCATACATGATGTAATTCTGTTATTAAATGTGTGAGACTTATTGCCAGTTTTGCCTATAACTTGTTAAAAATTGAGTCCCTCAAGCTTTGGAGAGTGGTAAATAGCACGGTGATAAAATACAAACCAATCAGCCCCTGTCATGTCAAAGGCTGTGTTTGTAGGAGCTGATTGGTTGGTACTCTATCACCGTGTATTTATCACTCTCCAAGGTTTGATAAATCTGGGCTGTAGTGTGAATTTAGGGGGTCATTCCGAGTTGATCGCTCGTTAGCCATTTTTTGCAGCACTGCAAACAGATGGTCGCCGCCTATAGGGGAGTGTATATTTGCTTTGCAAGTGTGCGATTGCATGTGCAGCCGAGTGATACAAAAAAGTTTTGTGCAGTGTCTGAGTAGCTCAGAACTTACTCAGCCGCTGCGATCACTTCAGCCTGTTCTTGCCCGAAATAGAAGTCACCCCCCCCCCCCCCCCTCAAACGCTTGGACACGCCTGCATTTTTCCAACCACCCCCAGAAAACAGTCAGTTGGTAACTAATGCCCTCTTCCTGTTAATCTCCTTGCGATCGGCTGTGCGAATGGATTCTTTGTAAAATCCATCGCTCCGCAACGATCCGCATTGTACCCGTACGACGTGCCTGCGCATTGCAGTGTATACGCATGCTCAGTTCTGACCTGATCACAGCGCAGCAAAAAATCCTAGCGTGCGATCAGGTCGGAATGACCCCCTTAGTGTGAATCTAGGTGTGTTTGTGTGAATTTCATGTGGATCCAAGTGAGACTGTGTGAAGTTTTTGTGGATCTATGTGTGTTTTGTGAATTCTGTGTGGATTTGGGTATGTTTACTGTGTGATTATGTTAATTTAATGTGGGTTCAAGTGTAATTGTGTGGATTTAGTATGGATCTAGATGTGTTTGTGTAAGCATTATGTTGATATGGTGTTGTATTTCCCTGAAATTAGTGTGATTCCATTCCATATGTGTTTGTGGGTTTCCAGGTATTTTTGTGCTAATGTACAGTAGTCTGGATTCAGGTGTTTTTGTGGCTCTGGATTTTTGTGTAGATTATATTTTTTTGTGCGCACTGTAAAACTAGTGCTACCCACATTCCCTGGCTAAACATATAGCCAATCATAGTCAACATATACACGGCAGGATGTACTAAACCCAAACTGTCATTTTCTGAGGTTTGTTGCAATACCCATATGCATTATAGTGGTCCACAGGGTATATACAGTAGAAGATATCAGCTTCAAACCACTGGCACTGCAGTTCCCATAGTTCTATGGGAATGAGATGTGCCAGTATACAGAATATTCCTGTGCTGTGTGCACATGTGCTAGCTGATTGTCGTGCATGTACAATAGGACTGCCAAGATTGACTGTTGATTGCACACAGTATAACGATAGGTACACACTATGCAGTAGTTGGGCTGAAGAGTTGATTTTCTTCTGCTCTTTCTGATAATCTCAGTGATTTAGCCAGTTTCTCTAAATAAAGGGGGGTACACACGGAGAGATCCGTTCTTAAAATCTAAGCAATCTGACTAGATTTTAAGCACGGATCTCTCGTGTGTATGCCCCACAGCGATAGGCACAATCTAGCACATTGGTCATGTCACCCGCTAGGTGAAATGAGCGCCCCCCCACCTCGCTCAGCACACATTGCGCTGTGCTGAGTGGGGGGAGAGATGTGTGCTGAGCGGTCACTGATAGATCGCTCAGCACACATCTCTGAACGCGCGTACTGGCATTAACTGTCATTTACTCCTACACATTACCATATTTTCGTTCCAACCAGGCAGATTGGACAGATGGTCTGCCAGATAATTGTATAGTATATGCCCAGCTTAATACATACTGCAGATTTAGGAAAAGTTACAGAAGATCTGACTAAAAATTCACACATGGATACATCAGGAGTTCCCTTCAGAGAGACAAATAATTACAGTATTTCTTTGTTATAACCTTAAAGTGAAACGGGTAATCTTGATACATTGGGGGGTATCCAACTACACGCGATTGTGCCATGGGTGTGAAAAATTGGTGTTATTCACATTATTTTATCTCCCCTACCCAATTAGGTCCCATGAAAAACACCAAATTTTTAAGCACAAAAATATATAGGTCCCGCGAAAGGCAGTATATCTATGTATTTTCGCAGCACTTATCGCTGGTCTAGGGAGCACTTATCGCAGATTATGCTTTGTGTGCCTAAGGTAAATTACTGTGGCTAATTGGATACCCCCCATTGAATTGATTACCTATTGCTACATTTATAATTAAAGTCTACTGGAGCCTAATCCTATAGATGAATTTATATTAATTATTCCTCTTAAAATCAACACAATATGGTCTACACAGTAACACAGGAATGCTTGGATACATAATTAATATTCACTGAGACCAATTTTTGCCATATAAATACTTTATTGACAATATTATTGAACACAGCCGTAATCGATGTACATGCGTACATCACTATTATTATTTTGTCCCCCACTTTTTTTTTGTTTTAAAATTATTAAATAAAAGTTACATTTTAAACTGTACTGTATTAGAAATTACAAACATACTAAGAGGGTCCCAAAAGAGTCTTCACTTCTCTGCAGCCGTATTATGTTTCTGCAGATAATGCATTTAAAAATGTCACATTTGTAACAATTTTAAAACGGATAAATGTTTGGATTGGTACAATAAATAACTAGTGTGCACACTCAAAATTAGATTTTTTTTTTTAAGATTAATTGTCCTGAAAATCATAAAGTTGGTCTGATCCATGAGAGAAATTGTTGTACATAGCATTACAGTCACTAGCTCAATAGATCCCGATCAAATGTTTATGGGATTGCTGGTCATTTTGGTCCTACTCCTAACTAGTGATGAGCGGGTTCGGTTCCTCAGAAACCGAACCCCCCCGAACTTCACCCATTTTACACGGGTCCGAGGCATACTCAGATTCTCCCGTATGGCTCGATTAACCTGAGCGCGCCCGAACGCCATCATCCCGCTGTCGGATTCTCGCGAGATTCAGATTCTATATAAGCAGCCGCGCGTCGCCGCCATTTTCACTCGTGCATTGGAAATGTTAGGGAGAGGACGTGGCTGCCGTCCTCTCCGTTTATTAATGTTTGTCACAACTGAGGGCTGGAGACCGTGACTGGGAGCCTCAGTTGTAGGGGTTGACGGGTACCTGAATGTTGGAGGAGCGATGGGACTCCTGGACATGCGTAAAGACAGTAGCAAGGATGCCCGAAGGCGTGACCACGACAACTGGAAATATCTTTCAGTGATTTTATTAAATGAAAGTCATAAAACGTGCAAAAACAATAGAAAGTCACAAGTGGAAATTTAGGTGTGCAACTGGTTAATACCAGTAACCTGGAATGTAGAGAAAAGTTCTGTAAACTGTAAATGAAGCTAGGGTTCGCTGGAAAATTGAAATAGAAGCTGGAGTGCGCTGGAAAACTGTAGTCGTTGAAGAGTGGCTGCTGGAAAGCCGGAATACAGACACAGGTGAGTAAGGTGATGTTGTAGAGGGTTAATCACAGTGGTGTCGTGTTACACCACAGAGTGTAACACAGAGGAGTCAGGCTTGAATGCAGGAGAGTTCACTGGAGAATCTGTAGAAGACTGCACACAGGAACCACTGGAGACAAATGAAGCACTGCAGAGAAAGTCCATGGAAGAACTGCTCACTGGAAACACTGAAGACCATTGAAGCACTGACATCCTTCAGTGCTGGGACAGGCTATTTAAACCTACAGGTTAGCAGGGATTGGTGGGCAATTAACCAGAGACCAGAGTGCAGCTGCTGTGTAATCAGGCTGGGAGCAGAGTGCAGCTGATTGGCTGAAAAGTAACATGTGATGAAAACAAACATGGCTGCGCCCATGTTTGAACTTGGAGGGAAAGACTGTTTGTAACTTGCATGTGAGTTTTAACCATGAAGCTGCCAGAATCACAGTAAAGAGACTTGAGACAATGAGATGCAGCATGCTGCACACAGACAGCGCAGATGGAATCCAGACTTGGGACACTGGGACAGTCTCAGGAGGCATTTGGAAGGTAAATACTAATAAGGAATTACCTGGATCGTGACAGTACCCTCCCCTTTAGGAGTGGCCCCAGGACACTTCTTAGGCTTGAGGAGGAAATCTGGCGTGGAAAGCCTGAAGCAACTGGATTGCTAGAAGTCCTCCCAATCTTCTTTATCTGAAAGGACTGAGGAATAACATGTAGAAGGTCCCTTTCCTGGATTAGAAGTACGAGAAAATCGTGCTTTTGAAGCTAGCACTCCACTAAGTCTTAAATTAAATCTTCTTCTAGAATGAGGACTTTTCATACAGAGACCTGTAGAACTTTTTGGAAATTCTGGAACCTCCCATAATGTAGCTTGAGTCATCAACAAATTCACCTTCGTAACCTGAATTGAATCCTGATGAACTTGAACTGGCTGGAACCAGAGGAGTCTTTGGACTAACGGATAGGACTTGATTAGATTCGAAGGTGCTGGAATCGGCTGGAACTGAAGGAGGCTTACTGGAATCGGCTGGAACCGAAGGAGTCAGAATCCGGTTGGAACCGGAGTGAGTGGTATCCAAGTGTTCAGTTAGACCATCCTGGACCTGGTCCATGCTGGATGCCAACAGGGTGGTGCTCTCTGAAAATGGCAAACAGGAGTTCATAACTGCATCTGTAGCACAAAAATTTCCATCTGGGAACTTGGCTCTGGATACTTCCCTTGGGGCTGAAATTTTGGTGACCCCTCCTGGGGTTGACGAATCAGACACCTCTCTCAGGGTTGTTTTCTCCAGCACCCCTCCTGGGGTTGACAGATCAGAAACTCCTTTTTGAGAAGACTCATATGCCCCTAGTAGAGCTTGAACATTGGATACCTTTCCTGGAGCTGTAAAAACAGACGCCCCGTCTTGGGCTGCAGAAACAGACGCCCCGTCTTGGCCTGCAGAATTAGATTTTCCTTTGGTGAAGAAAGTCTCATTAAATCTCTTTTGTTTCCCGGAATTGGAAATGGGGCTCCTGGACACAGGACCCCAATTGTAGAATTGGGTTTTTCTTTGATCAACTTTTATATTTTTCTTGACCGGCTCAGAAGGAGCTGAAGATTCCACATAGGAAGGTTTGTAACTATGAATGCTGTGATGTGGAGATCTATCCCACTTCCTTGGCTTACGGAGAGAACAGTCTTTAATAAAGTGATCAGAACCCCCACAGTAGAAGCAGAGTTGAAACTGCATGCGACGCTTGCGTTCCTCTTCAGAAAGTCTAGACCGTGGCTTACTCCGGAACTTATCTTTACTTGGAGCAAGGGGAAACGACTTGGACATAGAGAGATTGGCAGCTGTTGCATCTGTGTTCTCAGCAGACTGTGGGAAGGCTTTCATGGAGCCGGGAGCTGAGATAATAGGAGTATCACAGAGACACTTTGAAATAACTGGAACGATGCTAGAAAGAAGGTCTTGTAACTGAACCAACAGTTGACTGAGAGTCAGGACACTGGATGCCCCTGAACCATTAAGGGTTACTTGGATTCCATCCAGCCGGGTGGAAAGGCCCTGGAGACAGCGAAAAACTTGACCCTGTGCAGCCTCCAGAAGTTCTAAGCGTGCTGCAAGTCGTTGCATCGGGTTAAACGCTTGGGCCTGGTCTCCGGCCAGATCCATATGGTCAGTGCTTACTGTCACAACTGAGGGCTGGAGACCGTGACTGGGAGCCTCAGTTGTAGGGGTTGACGGGTACCTGAATGTTGGAGGAGCGATGGGACTCCTGGACATGCGTAAAGACAGTAGCAAGGATGCCCGAAGGCGTGACCACGACAACTGGAAATATCTTTAAGTGATTTTATTAAATGAAAGTCATAAAACGTGCAAAAACAATAGAAAGTCACAAGTGGAAATTTAGGTGTGCAACTGGTTAATACCAGTAACCTGGAATGTAGAGAAAAGTTCTGTAAACTGTAAATGAAGCTAGGGTTCGCTGGAAAATTGAAATAGAAGCTGGAGTGCGCTGGAAAACTGTAGTTGTTGAAGAGTGGCTGCTGGAAAGCCGGAATACAGACACAGGTGAGTAAGGTGATGTTGTAGAGGGTTAATCACAGTGGTGTCGTGTTACACCACAGAGTGTAACACAGAGGAGTCAGGCTTGAATGCAGGAGAGTTCACTGGAGAATCTGTAGAAGACTGCACACAGGAACCACTGGAGACAAATGAAGCACTGCAGAGAAAGTCCATGGAAGAACTGCTCACTGGAAACACTGAAGACCATTGAAGCACTGACATCCTTCAGTGCTGGGACAGGCTATTTAAACCCACAGGTTAGCAGGGATTGGTGGGCAATTAACCAGAGACCAGAGTGCAGCTGCTGTGTAATCAGGCTGGGAGCAGAGTGCAGCTAATTGGCTGAAAAGTAACATGTGATGAAAACAAACATGGCTGCGCCCATGTTTGAACTTGGAGGGAAAGACTGTTTGTAACTTGCATGTGAGTTTTAACCATGAAGCTGCCAGAATCACAGTAAAGAGACTTGAGACAATGAGATGCAGCATGCTGCACACAGACAGCGCAGATGGAATCCAGACTTGGGACACTGGGACAGTCTCAGGAGGCATTTGGAAGGTAAATACTAATAAGGAATTACCTGGATCGTGACAATGTTGATGCAAATATTTGTGCTTATTGCTTAATTGTGGGGACTGGGCAGCAGCTGTATTATATAGGAGGAGTACAGTGCAGAGTTTTGCTGATCAGTGACCACCAGTTTTATCCGTTCTCTGCCTGAAAAATGCTCCATATCTGTGCTCAGTGTGCTGCATATATCTGTGCTCACACTGCTTTATTGTGGGGACTGGGGACCAGCAGTATTATATAGGAGGAGTACAGTGCAGAGTTTTGCTGACCAGTGACCACCAGTATTATACGTTGTCTGCCTGAAAAACGCTCCATATCTGTGCTCAGTGTGCTGCATATATCTGTGCTCACACTGCTTTATTGTGGGGACTGGGGACCAGCAGTATTATATAGGAGGAGTACAGTGCAGAGTTTTGCTGACAGTGACCACCAGTATATATAGCAGTACGGTACGGAAGGCCACTGCTCTACCTACCTCTGTGTCGTCAAGTATACTATCCATCTAGATTCTATACCTGTGGTGTATTTTAGTTTTGCAGTTTGCTGACAGTGACCACCAGTATATATAGCAGTATGGTACGGAAGGCCACTGCTCTACCTACCTCTGTGTCGTCAAGTATACTATCCATCTAGATTCTATACCTGTGGTGCATTTTAGTTTTGCAGTTTGCTGACAGTGACCACCAGTATATATAGCAGTACGGTACGGAAGGCCACTGCTCTACCTACCTCTGTGTCGTCAAGTATACTATCCATCTAGATTCTATACCTGTGGTGCATTTTAGTTTTGCAGTTTGCTGACAGTGACCACCAGTATATATAGCAGTACGGTACGGAAGGCCACTGCTCTACCTACCTCTGTGTCGTCAAGTATACTATCCATCCATACCTGTGGTGCATTTCAGTTGTGCGTAGTATATATAGTAGTAGGCCATTGCTATTGATACTGGCATATAATTCCACACATTAAAAAATGGAGAACAAAAATGTGGAGGTTAAAATAGGGAAAGATCAAGATCCACATCCACCTCGTGCTGAAGCTGCTGCCACTAGTCATGGCCGAGACGATGAAATGCCATCAACTTCGTCTGCCAAGGCTGATACCCAATGTCATAGTAGAGAGCATGTAAAATCCAAAAAACAAAAGTTCAGTAAAATGACCCAAAAATCAAAATTGAAAGCGTCTAATGAGAAGCGTAAACTTGCCAATATGCCATTTACGACACGGAGTGGCAAGGAACGGCTGAGGCCCTGGCCTATGTTCATGGCTAGTGGTTCAGATTCACATGAGGATGGAAGCACTCATCCTCTCGCTAGAAAAATGAAAAGACTTAAGCTGGCAAAAGCACAGCAAATAACTGTGCGTTCTTCTAAATCACAAATCCCCAAGGAGAGTCCAATTGTGTCGGTTGCGATGCCTGACCTTCCCAACACTGGACGGGAAGAGCTTGCGCCTTCCACCATTTGCACGCCCCCTGCAAGTGCTGGAAGGAGCACCCGCAGTCCAGTTCCTGATAGTCAAATTGAAGATGTCACTGTTGAAGTACACCAGGATGAGGATATGGGTGTTGCTGGCGCTGGGGAGGAAATTGACAAGGATGATTCTGATGGTGAGGTGGTTTGTTTAAGTCAGGCACCCGGGGAGACACCTGTTGTCCATGGGACGAATATGGCCATTGACATGCCTGGTCAAAATACATAAAAAATCACCTCTTCGGTGTGGAATTATTTCAACACAAATGCGGACAACAGGTGTCAAGCCATGTGTTGCCTTTGTCAATCTGTAATAAGTAGGGGTAAGGACGTTAACCACCTCGGAACATCCTCCCTTATAAGTCACCTGGTCCGCATTCATCAGAAGTCAGTGACAAGTTCAAAAACTTTGGATGACAGCGAAAGCAGTCCACTGACCACTAAATCCCTTCCTCTTGTAACCAAGCTCCTGCAAACCACACCACCAACTCCCTCAGTGTCAATTTCCACCTTACACAGGAAAGCCAATAGTCCTGCAGGCCATATCACTGGCAAGTCTGACGAGTCCTCTCCTGCCTGGGATTCCTCCGATGCATCCTTGAGTGTAACGCCTACTGCTGCTGGCGCTGCTGTAGTTGCTGCTGGGAGTTGATCGTCATCCCAGAGGGGAAGTCGGAAGACCACTTGTACTACTTCCAGTAAGCAATTGACTGTCCAACAGTCCTTTGCGAGGAAGATGAAATATCACAGCAGTCATCCTGCTGCAAAGCGGATAACTCAGGTCTTGTCAGCCTGGGTGGTGAGAAACGTGGTTCCGGTATCCACCGTTAATTCAGAGGCAACTAGAGACTTGTTTGAGGTACTGTGTCCCCGGTACTAAATACCATCTAGGTTCCATTTCTCTAGGCAGGCGATACCGAAAATGTACACAGACGTCAGAAAAAGAGTCACCAGTGTCCTAAAAAATGCAGTTGTACCCAATGTCCACTTAACCACGGACATGTGGACAAGTGGAGCAGGGCAGACTCAGGACTATATGACTGTGACAGCCCACTGGGTAGATGTATTGCCTCCCGCAGCAAGAACAGCAGCGGCGGCACCAGTAGCAGCATCTCGCAAACGCCAACTCGTTCCCAGGCAGGCTACGCTTTGTATCACCGCTTTCCAGAAGAGGCACACAGCTGACAACCTCTTACGGAAACTGAGGAACATCATCGCAGAATGGCTTACCCCAATTGGACTCTCCTGGGGATTTGTGACATCGGACAACGCCACCAATATTGTGCGTGCATTACATCTGGGCAAATTCCAGCACGTCCCATGTTTTGCACATACATTGAATTTGGTGGTGCAGAATTATTTAAAAAACGACAGGGGCGTGCAAGAGATGCTGTCGGTGGCCCGAAGAATTGCGGGCCACTTTCGGCATTTAGCCACCGCGTGCCGAAGACTGGAGCACCACCAAACATTCCTGAACCTGCCCTGCCATCATCTGAAGCAAGAGGTGGTAACGAGGTGGAATTCAACCCTCTATATGCTTCAGAGGATGGAGGAGCAGCAAAAGGCCATTCAAGCTTATACATCTGCCCACGATCTAGGCAAAGGAGGGGGAATGCACCTGACTCAAGCGCAGTGGAGAATGAGTTCAACGTTGTGCAAGGTTCTGCAACCCTTTGAACTTGCCACACGTGAAGTCAGTTCGACACTGCCAGTCAGGTCATTCCCCTCATCAGGCTTTTGCAGAAGAAGCTGGAGACATTGAAGGAGGAGCTAAAACAGAGCGATTCTGCTAGGCATGTGGGACTTGTGGATGGAGCCCTTAATTCGCTTAACCAGGATTCACGGGTGGTCAATCTGTTGAAATCAGAGTACTACATTTCGGCCATCGTGCTCGATCCTAGATTTAAAGCCTACGTTGTATCTCTCTTTCCGGCAGACACAAGTCTGCAGAGGTTCAAAGACCTGCTGGTGAGAAAATTGTCAAGTCAAGCGGAACGTGACCCGTCAACAGCTCCTCCTTCACATTCTCCCGCAACTGGGGTTGCGAGGAAAAGGCTAAGAATTCCGAGCCCACCCGCTGGCGGTGATGCAGGGCAGTCTGGAGCGAGTGCTGACATCTGGTCTGGACTGAAGGACCTGCCAACGATTACTGACATGTCGTCTACTGTCACTGCATATGATTCTGTCACCATTGAAAGAATTGTGGAGGATTATATGAGTGACCGCATCCAAGTAGGCACGTCAGACAGTCCGTACGTATACTGGCAGGAAAAAGAGGCAATTTGGAGGCCCTTGCACAAACTGGCTTTATTCTACCTAAGTTGCCCTCCCTCCAGTGTGTACTCCGAAAGAGTGTTTAGTGCAGCCGCTCACCTTGTCAGCAATCGGCGTATGAGGTTACTTCCAGAAAATGTGGAGAAGATGATGTTCATCAAAATGAATTATAATCAATTCCTCCGTGGAGACATTCACCAGCAGCAATTGCCTCCAGAAAGTACACAGGGATCTGAGATGGTGGATTCCAGTGGGGACGAATTAATAATCTGTGAGAAGGGGGATGTACACAGTGAAAGGGGTGAGAAATCGGAGGATGATGATGAGGTGGACATCTTGCCTCTGTAGAGCCAGTTTGTGCAAGGAGAGATTGATTGCTTCTTTTTTGGTGGGGGCCCAAACCAACCAGTCATTTCAGTCACAGTCGTGTGGCAGACCCTGTCGCTGAAATGATGGGTTCGTTAAAGTGTGCATGTCCTGTTTATACAACATAAGGGTGGGTGGGAGGGCCCAAGGACAATTCCATCTTGCACCTCTTTTTCTTTCATTTTTCTTTGCATCATGTGCTGTTTAGGGACAATTTTTTTTTGAAGTGCCATCCTGCCTGACACTGCAGTGCCACTCCTAGATGAGCCAGGTGTTTGTGTCGGCCACTTGTGTCGCTTAGCTTAGTCACACAGCGACCTTGGTGCGCCTTTTTTTCTTTGCATCATGTGCTGTTTGGGGACAATTTTTTTGAAGTGCCATCCTGCCTGACACTGCAGTGCCACTCCTAGATGGGCCAGGTGTTTGTGTCTGCCACTTGTGTCGCTTAGCTTAGTCACACAGCGACCTTGGTGCGCCTTTTTTTCTTTGCATCATGTGCTGTTTGGGGACAATTTTTTTGAAGTGCCATCCTGTCTGACACTGCAGTGCCACTCCTAGATGGGCCAGGTGTTTGTGTCGGCCACTTGTGTCGCTTATCTTAGTCACACAGCGACCTTGGTGCGCCTCTTTTTTTTCTTTGCATCATGTGCTGTTTGGGGACAATTTTTTGAAGTGCCATCCTGCCTGACACTGCAGTGCCACTCCTAGATGGGCCAGGTGTTTGTGTCGGCCACTTGTGTCGCTTAGCTTAGCCATCCAGCGACCTCGGTGCAAATTTTAGGACTAAAAATAATATTGTGAGGTGTGAGGTGTTCAGAATAGACTGAAAATGAGTGTAAATTATGGTTATTGAGGTTAATAATACTATGGGATAAAAATGACCCCCAAATTCTATGATTTAAGCTGTTTTTGAGGGTTTTTTGTAAAAAAACACCCGAATCCAAAACACACCCGAATCCGACAAAAAAATTTCAGGGAGGTTTTGCCAAAACGCGTCCGAATCCAAAACACGGCCGCGGAACCGAATCCAAAACCAAAACACAAAACCCGAAAAATTTCCGGTGCACATCACTACTCCTAACCCACACAATGTGTGTATCATTTCTCTAAAATTATTAAACAGGCTGTGGAAATGATCTTGTACTTTAGGCATGTGAGTGGGCTGATTTAAGGAGTCTTCCAAGATCTGTATTCCTACAGAAAAACATTTACTCAGAAGTTCATTTTAAATGGCATCAATCTCATATAAGCTTGTCTAATGCTTACTAAGCAGGGTGTCTATTGTGTCAGGGAGATGATGGTCACATTACTACAGTACAGAGCCAAGTGGTTACACCCATGAAAGGAACTTAAATTCCAGTGATAATTCACAGGTGTGTACGGATAAGGGAAGGGAGATGCACCACAAGATGTGTACAACACTGCATGTGTTACGTTCACTGTACTTGGTACTTCTAGAGACAGGGTGAATAAGCTCCAAGTACAGGAACGTGATGCTGCAGTTAAAACGGAGTTCTGCAGCAACCCCTACGGAAACCCTGACTCCGTTGTCTCCCCCACGTGGTCGGTCCACGCCTGCGAGACTGTTTTCTTGAGCCCACGGCAGCCGCGTTTGAAGGGCGGATTAGGTCTGCCCAACTCTGATGCCCCCCGGTCTTAGTTGGAGACAAGACGTAAACCGAGACGGGGAGAGAACAAGGGAAACCTCTAACTAAAACAGAAACACAGAGATAGGGGAAACTACTGAACACTAACAATAAAGGTATGTGCGGCGCGGGCGCCAAGACAAACTGTAACAAAAGCGACACTGTCCAGACGCCAAACACGACACCGTAGTATTTCGGCTAGGACAGCAATGGCGGAAACCTCCGCAGAAAACACCAAAGCAAGCGCAAATAAAGAAAATAAGACTTCAGCCAAACAGTGCGGCAAAGCTGCTACTCACAACACCACGAAGGGTGTATGCAGAAGGAACAGGACCCCAAGTCTGAAGGTTCAGGATCACTGGACCGGAAGGCTGGAACAGATTCCCAGGACCAGGCTCCAGAAACCATGACACAGGAACGGACTGGCTGCAATCAGGAATACTCCGGACACAGGATACAAACTCCAAAGGAAGCTGACAGGTTCTCAAAGGAACATACAGGTATCATGACAACTTCTATCACCAGCACTGGACTGCAGGGCTAGCTGGGTAATAAAGGAAACACGCCCCAATCAGGATGGCTGGAAGCCAGGCACAAGGTAATGGCCAAAATACAGGCAGATGAGGTACACAGACAAGAGCCAGACTGCAGTACAGAGACTCACCACATAATGACCAAATATCTAACAGGTGAGACTTAACACATAGAAACAGGCTGTAATTACACAGACTCATCACCGGCGGCTAACAAGAGTCTTCTAAACCAGTACAAGAGAAATCCTGGCCTGCAACAGAACTATAACATAAAATTCATAAACAGAAAACAAACCGGAATGAACCACTGCTTGTGGTTCATAACAGCATGCTGGCAAATATGCACCTATTTTCGCAATGCACACAGAGCCTGATTCAGGTCCCGTTGTTCTTTTTGCCCATGTAACAAAGTACAGATGATAACAAAAATATCTCTAATTGGGCCACAACTGAAAATGAATACAACATAGATGTGTGTGTATATATACTAGTAAAAATGACTTGTTTACTTTTGTCCCAGTACTAAGAAACGGAGAGAAACATGAATAAAGTGTGACAATATGCAGTGACAATAATAACATGTTTAAAAACTTTCCATTTTACTTTTTCATTTTTTTTTTAAACTTTTTTTATAATTTACCATTCATGTGGACTACGATTGGGAATAGTAACCTTGCCCAAAGCATGGCGAGTGAAGCGACCATTTACATGTCGGCCTTTTGACCCTGTCTACCTTTCCTACTGTCTACTTTATTATATGTTGACCTTTTGACCCTGTCAATGCATGTCTACCATGTGTGGTAGACCTATTGACTGTAGAACTTTTTAGTGTAAATGTAATAATCCACACCCCCAGAAAACAAAGGGCAGATACGTCCGATTTTTGGAATGGTCCAATTCCATGCCACCAAACAGCTCACCTGATGTCTGCAGCCGCACTGTGCCCGACATCGCAGGCCAAGATCTGCACATGCACAGTAGAGTGCCTTCGCATATCATTTAACATCGGAGATTTGTGTAAATATTGGATTTACGTAAATCTCTGAATCCTGGCGATCTACAGTATCCATATACACGGTCGAGTCACATTATTATGACCACCAGTTAATAGCCACAGTATCCATCGTGTGCAGCACAGACAGAAGCTAGATGGGCGGGGAGTGACTCAATAAGGTGCTGGTAGGTTGGCACAGGTACATTTTGATGGTGAACTGCTCCACCGTAGCATGTCGGTCTGCCCCCACCCACCTTCGTAGCAGACGTTCACCTCTCACATCAATGGTATGTGGTGCTCCACAGTTATATGTAGAAAAATAGGTACAGGAACTCCCGTAGGAGGGCGGAGCTGTGGGTAATCTGGGAGGAGCTACAGTGGGGGGGGGACCTTTGCAAGAATTTGTGTGCAAAAAAAGGGGTGTGACCTCGATGTAAGGGGTGTGGCTTTGCTACAAGGGGCATGGCCTTGCAGGAAAAGACTACCTTATACCCACACGCCCAGGCATTGCCTACCAGGGACGTGCAGTCAGGGGAGGCAGGGGAGGCAGTGCCTCCCCTGTCATTAATGATTACAATAATACAAAGAAGATACCTATGACACATATTCAGTGTCATAAGTATCCTCTTTATATTATTCTAATCTTTGCAATGTATTAAAGAAGTTTGGGAGGCACCGACACTAAGTGCCTCCCATGGACAATGGGAACGGGGACACAGCGGGGGGCGGGGCCAAGCACTGGGCTGTAAAAGCCCATTGAAAACAGTGATAAAAGCGGCACTTATATAAGGAGAGAGAATTGACTGCATAGGAAAGGAAAGAGTTAAACATCCTGTGAGGGGTGGACCTAGCTGTGAGGAAAGTACAGCCTTTGGAAAAAGGGGAGGGTTAATATATATATAGGGAATGCTAGGCCATTTTGCTCTCTCTTGCTGCTGAATTGCCTTGGGGTGAGTGCTGCATAGCAGAGTCTCCCCATTAATTTAGCCTGTGTACTTTATTCATATTGTTTATCAAGCTTTTCACTACATTGCCCTTCACTGCACCATGGCTTCTTCACGCCCTCGCCGTTCCGCCGGGACCCCAGCCCGGTACCGCTCATCGGGCGGTGGGTCTGGGCCCGAGGATGGGATGGCTGGCCCTGGGGATGGCGTCCCGTCCCCTGGGGCCTTCACTGGCTCTGGCAGTGGGACAGAGCGGCGTACGCGGTCATCCTTACCGCTGGGGGCCGGGCCGGTTTTGCCGGGCGCGGGTGGCGGGGAAGGCCAGGTGTGCAGCCGGGACGCCCGGAGGTGGACGGGCAGCAGCCCTCCCCTCCGAGCGCGGTGTGTGAAGCCTCAGTGTCGGGCACCTGCGGGCGCACGCCCGTCGTTGGAGCCGCTCTCGTCTCCAGTCTCTTCCCCCTCGTCGAGGCCGCGAAGCAGTGCCAGGCGAGGGGGGACGAATAGGCGGGAGGCGGTGGTTAGCCGGACGAGGCCCGTCGCGGGGCCTCGTCCGACAGAGTCTCTGGGTGATGCGGCGGGGAGCTCGATGGCGGGAAGAGGCGGGACGCAGGCAGCGCCGTTCACGCACGTGTGCGCGCAGCGGCGCTGCTGGTCTCCCTGTCTCCTCAGCTCACTTCCCAACAGCCGGAATCCGGCGGGGAGCGGGGGAGGAGGAGGGACAGAGAGTGGGTCAGGGGCAGCAGGGCTGCCCATGACAATACAGGGTCTCGCCGCGGCGCCCTCCCGGCGGGCGGAGGTAACTCCGGTCTGCGGGGGGAGGGGGCGCGCAAGGAGCTGGAGAGCGAGGGCAGCGCTAGCACCGACGGCCAGTCCCAAGACGGGAGCAGAGTCTGGTGGGGGACTTGCCTGCTGGTGGTCAGGGGCTCTCCCGTTTCCCCACCGGGGCAGACGGGGCGGCAGAGGTCGAGGCCCCAGTTGGCGACGGTCGGGCGTCGAGCGGGCAGGCGTGCGCCGACACCGGCTGGGGGACCCTCGGGGGGCGACGCCACGTTTTGGGGTGGTCAGGAGCCCTCCGGAACGTTGGCGTCGGCCCTGGACACGGTGGTGGTGGCGGCATTGGGGCCGCTGGCCTTGGCCGCATCTACGGGAGTGGCTATCAGTTCCGGCACGCATGCAGTGGGGGGCGGGTCCAGTGCGCGGACGGTCTCGGCGGCGCAGCGAGTTGCCTGCGCCTGCCGGGAGCTCGGGACGGCCGCGGCGCAGCTGGATCATCGGGCCGAGCAGAGGCGGGCAGCGGGGACGCCTCCCCCCCGGGGTACTCGGCATGGGTCGCGACTGCTTGCGGGGTCCTTTGCTCCTTTTTCTTCTGCAGGTGATCGCGGAGAAGTGGAGATGGCGGAGACCGAAGATGAGGATGTCGGATTTGCCACACCGGAGGATTCCAGGTCTGAGCAGTCGACGGCATCAGGTGAGGTGGAACAATCGGGGTCAGGCTCCTGCACGCGCTCTAGTTCTCGCAGCTTTTCCTCTTCTTCCTCTTCGTCTTCTCTGTCGTCGCCGGCGTCCGAAGTCAGTAGTACGACTAGGGCAAAGAAGCGCGCGACGAAATACGCCAAGAGGGCGGCGGGTCAACAGGAGAGATGGAAGAGACGCAAGCGGCTTAGCAAGGACGCTCGCAGGGCCAAGAAGCGCCGCGATTTGCCGGGGGTAGTCCACTGCGATTACACTGCCGTGATGCGGGGACTGCGGGACAGCTGCTGTAGGAAAATATGCAGGGGTGACTACGTTGATATGTTCGTATTGACGAAGGACGCAAAGAAGGACTATAAGTCGGCGTCCGCCAAGAAGGGCATCGGGGCCGAGGCTTTCCGTACCTTCGATAACTGGCTGGCCGGTTTTTGTGTCTTTGCGGCTTGTTACCTGGAAGATAGGCCGGACGAGCATATGAATGTTATTCGTTACCTGCATTTAATCCACGACATGCAGCGCACATCGTCGGGCATCGAATGGCGGATGTACGACGAAAAATTCCGGGAAAAGCAGGACTGCTTGCAAGTGATAGATTTCGGTTGCAAGGACGTCGAAGTCTGGCTACAAGTCACCCGGGCCTCTCAACAGGCTAGGGAGCCCCGGATTCCGGGGGCGGACGGGCATCGCGCAGGGTCGTCCGCCCAAGGGGCCGGCGCGGATGGTGGATCGGGCAAGGCAAGTAGGTCGGCCGGGGGGCAGGCCGTCGCAAAAGGAAAGTGCTTCGCGTTTAACAATGCGACCTGTTCCTTCGGCAAGCAGTGTCGGTTTCGACATTTGTGCTTGCAGTGTGGCGGCTCCCACCCAGCCTCTACCTGTTTTAAAGGCAGTCGCCAGGGTGCCCGGGGTAAGCAAGCTTACTCAAGACCTGGCGCAAGCTCCAACACCAATTAAGTTGGATACAATGGGCAAGTGGTTGGCGTGGTATCCAAATAGGGTGGACGCACAATTTTTGTTTGACGGTTTTCGTTTTCGCTTGCCTGTTGCGAGCAAGGTTTTGGTCCGGGCCCAACGGAATCTCCAGTCTGCTCGTGCCTTGCCGTCGGTTCTGCGGGAGAAGGTGGATAAGGAGGTTAGGCTGGGTAGGATGGAGGGACCATTTAACTCAACCCCGGTGGATGACTTGGTCATCTCCCCAGTGGGGGTGGTTCCCAAGAAGACTCCAGGTGCTTTTAGGCTCATTCAGCATCTTTCTTACCCGTCGGGGTCGTCGGTCAACGACGCGATACCGCCGGCTCATTGCTCTGTGGTGTACCAGTCGTTTGACGAGGCGCTGGAGCTGGTCCGTAGTTACGGGCCTGGGGCCCTTATGGCTAAGATAGATGTGGAATCCGCCTTTCGGTTGCTGCTGTTGCATCCGGACTCATTCCGTTTTATGGGTTTTCGGATTGGGGCGGAGTATTTCATCGACAAATGTTTGTCGATGGGATGTTCCGTTTCCTGCTCGTTTTTTGAACGGTTTAGCACATTCCTTCATTGGTGCGTGGAGTCTTCATCAGGGGGTCACGGGGTCGCCCATTACCTCGATGACTTCCTGTGTGTGGGTCCGGCAAATTCACCACGGTGCGGCGACTTGCTATTCAGCATCCGAGCTCTGTTTTTTCACTTCGGCGTTCCCGTAGCCGAGGATAAAACAGAGGGGCCGGTCTCCTGTTTGTCATTTTTGGGGATTGAAATCGACACGGTGGCGGGATCGTGTCGACTGCCTCAGGACAAGGTTGCGAAGCTCCGCGAGGCTATCTGCCGGTTCGGAAGGTCGCGCAAGGTCACTCTGCGGCAGGCGCAGTCCTTGCTGGGCATTTTGAACTTTGCTTGTCGGGTAATCCCGATGGGCAGGGTTTTCTGCCGGAAGCTGGAAAGGGGGACTGCGGGTTGTGCCAGACCACATCATTTCATGCGCTTGTCCTCCGAGATTCAGAGGGATTTGGCCGTATGGGCCTCGTTCCGGGAGGACTTTAACGGGGTGTGTATATGGCAAGCCCCAACGGTCGACAGCGCCGGGCTGCAGCTGTTAACCGACGCGGCGGGTTCCTCTGGGTTCGGTTGCTATTTCGAGGGATCTTGGTGCGCGGCCTCGTGGCCGGCGGAATGGCGTTGCGAGGGTTTCACTAAGGACCTTTTGCTGCTGGAGCTTTTCCCCATTATGGTGGCGCTGGAGGTTTGGGGCGATCAGCTGGCTCATCGCAGCATCTTGTTTAGATGTGACAATCTGGGCGTGGTGCATGCGATAAATAACCAGAGGGCGAAGTCGCTGGTGGTCCTGAGGGTGCTGGGGCAGTTGCTGTTGACATGCCTGCGTAGGAATGTGTGGTTCCGCGCGCAGCATGTTCCTGGGCTGGAGAACGGAATTGGCGACGCATTGTCACGAGGGCAGTGGGAAAGGTTTTGTTTGTTGGCACCCGAGGCCGACGAGCACGGTTTTCATAGTCCCGATTATGTCTGGCAGGTGATCGGGCCGGACTGGAGGGTCTAGCGATGCGGTCAGTCGCGCCGAACACGCTTAAGACTTACAGGCAAGCTTGGAGCGAGTGGGAGGAGTTTGTTCAAGGACGAAGTCAACAAGGTAAGAGCGGGCATCGGATGATGCTTTCTTTTATTTGGCAGCTATATGTTACGGGTAGGTCCAGAGCGGTGGTTTCTCGGTACTTGGCTGGTATTTCGTTCTTTAGCAAAATCAGGGGCGTCCCTGACGTGACGAAGAGCGGGATTCTGCTGAAGGCGATGAAGGGATGGGCGCGCGTGGCGCCGCCGCCGCCTGATAGGAGGCGGCCCATTGATGCGGCCTTGCTTCCGGCTGTCATCAGGGCGGTTGGCGGTATCGCGTCGTCCATGTTTGAGTCGCTGCTGTTCAGTTTGGCGTTCTCAATGGCTTATCACGGTGCCTTTCGGGTTTCGGAGTTGATGGCGCCTTCTAAGCGAGCAGATTCGCGCATGCTTGTCGGGGACGTGGTGGTGGGTGAGATGTCCTTGCTGTGCAGATTGCGTCGCTCTAAGACGGACCAAGTTGGTAGAGGTCGCTGGGTCACCTTGGTTCTGGCACTCGAGGAGAGCATTTGCCCAGTGAGGTTGGCAGTTCAATATGCGGCAGTACGGCCCGATGGTCGGGGGTCATGGCTGCTGCATTATGACGGTCTGCCGGTGACGAAATATCAGTTTCGTTGGATGCCTGGTCGCTGTCTGGCGAGCTTGGGCCTTCCTAGAGATGATCAATGCAGACCACTAGTGGGTACTACATTAAACAAAGAAGCTTAATGTGTGGCGCACTCTTTTATGTAATATTAGTTGATTTTAAAATATAACTTTTATTTCATTTGTTAAAATAAATCTCTATGTCCAGGCATGTGAATGGGCCTTCCACCCGCTGCTTTCGGGACGCATTCCTTCCGCATCGGGGCTGCGACGTCGGCTGCGTCGGCAGGGTTTTCCGTGGCTGAGATCCAGGCAGTGGGGCGATGGAAGTCGTCAAGTTACAGACGATATATTCGCCCCGTTGCATGAGATGTCGGCTTGCATGGGGTTTGTTTAAGTGGTAGTTGTGATAAGTTATGTTGTACAGTTCAGTACGTTCTTGTGTTGTGCGTCTGTTTGTCCCCCCCTTTTATCCTACTCAGGGATTAGCCACTCGCCGCTGCTGGCAGCGGGGGTCTGGAGTTCTTTTGCGATTTTTTGCCTGACTTGACGGACTGAATTCTAATCCACAATTCGGCTGATCAGTTCTAATCAAAGTCCCTCAGCAGATTTTTACGCTTTCACCTCCAGCTGAGTTCTTACATGTTTTTCCCATTTTATCCCCCCCCCCCCCCCGTTGAATTTTTAATTTTAATTTTGATCTTCCCATTTGTGTGTTTATGTTCTGCTTCAAATTGGCTGGAAGCTTGTGCAGATCGGCTAGGCCGTGACTTCTGCAATAAACAAAATCTCAAATTTTTCTTTTGGCAGATCCTTCAGGTTAATGCGTTTAATAACAATGCTATAGATAATTAGTAACCAATTTTACCCCCTTTCCTTCTCTTCAGGTTGGTTTGATGATGACTTGGCTATCTGGGTGGTTGGCCACTCTTATGTGTATTGGGCAGCCAGGTTTTTGGCCTCGGAGGGGGCACAGATGTTTCCTAGGGCTCAGGGAGTTCGTTGGCTCGGTTGGCGGGGGATGATGTGGAATGAGCTGAAGAGTAGACTAGTCAGTCAGGCCAGCGAGCATGGTGTCCCTAGGGTGCTGGTTGTCCATTTAGGTGGCAACGACCTGGGGAAGAGGACATCTTTGGAGCTGCGGTGGGCCATGATAAAGGATCTGGCCAGTGTGGCCGCAGCATGGACCAATTGTGTCTTGGTGTTCTCGATAATGGTGCCAAGGTTGAGTTGGCGAGGTGTGGCGGATGGTCGCCTGATTGATGAGGCCAGGCAGAAGGTGAATGGGGCGGTGGCGAAGTGGGTGTTGTCCCACGGAGGCAAAGTGGTTTGCCACCCTAGGATTCGGTTCCGAGACAGTCACCTTTTTCGGCCTGATGGTGTGCATCTGTCCAATGAGGGGATGATGCTTTTCCTGGAGGATCTGTGTCTAGTGTTGCAGGAGTTAGGGTGAGGTTATGGTGGCGGTGCGAAGACTCTGGGAGGAGTCTTTCGCTGTTGGCGGAAAAGAACGGCAGGTTGTAGTTTGTATTGTTAGCTGTAGTGATTTACAGTTTGGTGTGGTTTAGGTGCACTCACCTCCATCGACTTTTAGGGCCGCTCGACCACCCGTCCGGGGGCAGCGGCAGGCACCCATCAGGGTGGGTAGTCACTGTGGGGGTTGAGTTGGGCACCTGTTACCGATTTGATAGTTTGTATTTAAATTAGGATAGTTTTGAATTTTAACATTTTTAAGATTAGAGTCAGTTCAATAGAGCCGTTCTTTTTTCTGCCACCATATGCCGGCTGAATCGGCATGTTAACCAAAATTTTCAATTACAGGTTTGCTTATGGTTAGGGTATAATAAATAGCTAGCAATTTTTCTGCCAAATTCAAGTCTCCGTGTCATTATTTCTTGGTATTAGAGGTAATGAATGGTTTACTTTGAATGAAGGGGTCCACCGAGTATCATTAGGATGTTTAGTGCCTCGCTGACAGGGAAAGCACATCCCTGTCAGCAAGGCAGATATGATTGGACAGCGTATCCAGTGCTGGATCCGCTGGTCCAATCACCTATAAGCGGCGGCGGGACAAGGGACTCGGAGCTGCCAGTCATGATCATTAGCTCTCCTCTACTCACCATTGATCATCTCCTGCGTCCTGCTGCTGCTGCTGCTGGTAGTGGTGGCCGGTGGGAGACTGACAGCTCCTCAACCAATACAGGTATGTGGAGGAATAGCGTGTCCTCTCAGGCGCGGACTGGGTCGCATCACTTTGTGCAGGTGCATAGCGTTTCTTCTATCACCTGCTGACTGAACCTGCAGGAGGCAGAGCTAACTGTTTCAGGGGCGGAGACTCAGAGTGACAGACTGACGCTCGGGAAGATCCTAACTGAGAGGCTGAGAGTGGAGCGTGCTCACTACCTACAGCTACCCCACAAAAGCGCCTGTACTGAGCTTGTGCCTAATGAAGGATGGTCCATCCCGGCTTCCAGAAGGGCAGGTATTGACTGCACTGCTGTCATGTTGTATGATCCTCCTCCTCCATTACACACACACACAGTCTCTACTTCTAGCACTACTATCAATCAACACCCCCAGATGTCACTTCTACTTTCCCCAACCTGCTGTTAATACTACTTTCACTACCCCCATCTGTCACCTGTGTCCCTGTTATTACCCCCTGCTACTACCCCCATCTGTCACCTGTGTCCCTGTTATTACCCCCTGCTACTACCCCCCTCTGTCACCTGTGTTCCTGTTATTACCCCCTGCTACTACCCCATCTGTCACCTGTGTCCCTGCTACTACACCATGCTGCTACCCCATCTGTCACCTGTGTCCCTGCTATTACCCCCTGCTACCAACCCCATCTGTCACCTGTGTCCCTGCTACTACCCCATGCTGCTACCCCATCTGTCACTTGTGTCCCTGCTATTACCCCCTGCTACCAACCCCATCTGTCACCTGTGTCCCTGCTATTACCCCCTGCTACTACCCCCATCTGTCACCTGTGTCCCTGCTACTACACCATGCTGCTACCCCATCTGTCACCTGTGTCCCTGCTATTACCCCCTGCTACCAACCCCATCTGTCACCTGTGTCCCTGCTACTACCCCATGCTGCTACCCCCATCTGTCACTTGTGTCCCTGCTATTACCCCCTGCTACCAACCCCATCTGTCACCTGTGTCCCCGCTATTACCCCCTGCTACTACCCCCATCTGCCACCTGTGTCCCCGCTATTACCCCCTGCTACTCCCCCATCTGTCACCTGTGTCCCCGCTATTACCCCCTGCTACTACCCTCATCTGTCACCTGTGTCCCCGCTATTACCCCTGCTACTACCCCCATCTGCCACCTGTTTTCTCGCTATTACCCCCTGCTACTACCCCCATCTGTCACCTGTGTCCCCGCTATTACCCCCTGCTACTACCCCCATCTGTCACCTGTGTCCCTGCTATTACCCCCTGCCACTACCCTATCTGTCACCTGTGTCCCCGCTATTACCCCCTGTTACTACCCCATCTGTCACCTGTGTCCCCACTATTACTCCATCTGTCACCTGTGTCCCCGCTATTACCCCCTGCTACTACCCCATCTGTCACCTGTGTCCCTGCTATTACCCCCAGTACTACCCCATCTGTCACCTGTGCCCCCGCTATTACCCCCTGCTACTACCCCCATCTGTCACCTGAGTCCCTGCTATTACCCCATGCTACTACCCCATCTGTCACCTGTGTCCCCGCTATTACCACCTTTACTACCCCATCTGTCACCTGTGTCCCTGCTATTACTCCCTGCTACTACCCCATCTGTCACCTGTGTCCCCACTATTACGCCCTGCTACTACCCCATCTGTCACCTGTGTCCCTGCTATTACCCCCTGCTTCTACCCCATCTGTCACCTTTGTCCCCGCTATTACCCCCTGCTACTACCCCCATCTGTCACCTGTGTCCCCGCTATTACCCCCTGCTACTACCCCATCTGTTACCTGTGTCCCAGCTATTACCCCCATCTGTCACCTGTGTCCCCGCTATTACCCCCTGCTGCTACCCCCATCTGTCACCTGTGTCTTACCCCCTGCTACTACCCTCATCTTTCACCTGTTATCCCGCAGGTGCAGCTGGCAGCACCGGGGATTGGGGAGAGCCAAGCGCAGCAGCTAATCTTCGGCAGCGGCCACGGAGGTGGCGCCAGGAAGTCCAGAGTACCATGCAGCGGCGGCCGGCGCTCTCCTCCTCTCAGACAGCAGACTCAGTAGCAGCACCGGAACTGCTGCACTCTCCTGCCGGCGGCTCTAAGCAGGACCCAGGTGAGAGGGGCTGGGGGAAGGAGGTGACTAGAGTTGTGTGGGCAGGGGCGTAGCTCACCCCTGCATCCAAGACAGGGGGCATTACTTGTAACTGGGACTATGAGACGCATTACTTGTAACTGCCGCTATGGGACGCATTACGTGTAACTGGCACTGTGGGACGCATTACATGTAACTGGCACTATGGGACGCATTACGTGTAACTGGCACTACGGGGCGCATTACGTGTGTAACTGGAACTACAGGACGCATTATATGTAACTGGCACTACAGGGGGCATTACGTGTAACTGGCACTACAGGATGAATTATGTGTAACTGGCACTATACTGGGGGCATTACGTTTATCTGGCACTATACTGGGGGCATTACATGTAAGGAGCACTGCTGTGGGTATTATGTGTAAGGCTGCCAATTGTGTGTGTAGCGGGGTGATAATATGGTATATATTTATAATTTGATTTCATAATATATAATTGCGAGGCAACGTCCTCTTTCATAGTAGTGTGTGCACCGAAGGCTCAGCGTGTAAGTAGACCTGGAGCCGACTCTGGCTGCTTTCTGGGTACTTTGAGGTCTGTCCTGTAATTACAGTATGTACACAATGGCTGCAGTACCAGCCCACACCCCCTATGTACTGTAATGTATCTGCTGTTCCTAAAAAGTGAGCTGAGGTTTGTGTTCTTGTGCTACTGGGGATGTACTGGAGAAGCCAGTGCCTCACCAGCAATTGACCTCACCGCATGTCACTGTTGCCTACCACAGGAAAAAAGAATTCCTGATTCATGCCCCTTACATTATTTGTCATTTTTCCTCTTTATAGTAATGCCCATTACACATAATGCCACACACCATAATGCCCATTACACAATATGCCACACATCGTAATGCCTATTACAGAATATGCCACATACTGTAATGCCCATTACACAAATATGCACACACTGTAATGCCTATTACACATAATGCCACACACCGTAATGATAGTTACACATTTGCCACACAATGTAATGCCTATTACACGTTATGCCACACACCGTAATGCCTATTACACGTTATGCCACACTCCGTAATGTCTATTACACATTATGCCACACACCGTAATTGCTATTACATGTTATGCCACACACTGTTATGTCTATTACACATTATGCCACATACCATAATGTCTATTGGACGTTATGCTACAAACCGTAATACCCATTATGCGTTATGCCACACACTGTAATGCCAATTACATATTATGCCACACACTGTTATGGCCCTGACACCATTTTATGCCCCACACACAATAATGCCCCTTACAAATTATACCACACAGTAAGGATTATAATTACTTTTAAATTACCTGCCTGATGTCAGGGGTCTCATGCTTGTTGCCAAGGAAACAAAGAAAATTACCACACCAATTCACGGGCGCTTCCTAGAGACTATTCAAAAGGCTGACTCACGTCAAAAGATAGTGATGTCTTAAACCTTAAATAATAGAAAACACATCCATAGTGTAACACTGTGCAAACATATGTACAATAAATCAGTAGGATTTCCCAATATGGACTCGTACCAAATGAGGTGGCCTACACATGGTAGACTTAATTCGCTGTATAAGAAGCTGATCACCGACTCACGAGATGTTTATCCTTTAATCCTTATAGAGTACAGTCCCTCTACCAGTCAGCTCATGTACGATGTATATGTAGATAAAGAAGGTCTCAATAGTGCAATACCATTAAAAGGATTTTTAATAAAACAACAATATAAAAGAAAATAGACCAGGTAGACTCTCACCAATTTCAATGGTCTACAGATGGAAGTAGACAAATGCATGTTTTAATAAATATCAGCTAGGCGTCCCCAGGAGTAGTTACTAACGGCAGATGAGTCCTCCACGTGTCCCCAGGATACCATTTACCAACGCGTTTCGATAACAACTGGTTATCTTTTTCAAGGTGTACCGGTATCCACACCACCAGGGTATTTATACCCCACTCATTAAAATACAATGTAGTCCTATTACCAGACATGGATCTTCTAACAGCTAAAATCCCCTATACTGATACAAAGACAAGCCAGTCCAATCAGTCCATTCCGTAGCATCGCTATTGCTCCTGTTCCCGCTTCTCAGTTATCCCCGGTGTTGGTGACACTCCTTACCACGATATCCAGGCTGCTCATTTGGCGCATGAGCGTGTGATCAAGATTGTTGTTTTCCATATTTTTATTACCAAGGGTTTCATGCTCTGGGTTGCATGCTCGTTGCCAGGGGTCTCCTGCACATTGTCAGGGGTTTCATGGCCATTGCCAGGGGTTTCATGCGAGTTGTCAGGGGTCTCATGGTCGTTGTCAGGGGTGAGAGCAGGGTGCGGGCTGTTAGTATAGCCCCTACAGCGGAAGAAATGGGTGCAGATGCACTATACAATCATTACTGTAAGTTACAATATATAATATATAATAAGAGGTTGTTAGCATATAATTGGCCAATGATATGGGCTTGCTCACCGTGTCGAGGTCACCTCTATCGAGCAAGTCCCTAACACTTTGGGGTTCACATTGGGACACAGGGCACCCCCAAATCAGCCCAGCCATGAACCCCCCAAGGCATCACACTAGTGGAAAATCGTGAGGTGTAATAAAGGGGTGTAGTATGGTATGCCGGTGGCCGGGCTCCCGGCGACCAGCATACCGGCGTCTGGAGCCCGACGCCGGCACACTGACAGCGTGGCGAGCGCAAATGAGCCCCTTGTGGGCTCGCTGCGCTCGCCACGCTGCAGGCACGGTGACGCGGCTATTTTTTCCCCCTCCAGGGGGGTCGTGGACCCCCACGAGGGAGAAAATCTTTGGGTATGCCGGCTGTCGGGATTCCGGCGCCGGGATCCCGACAGTCGGCCACCTGAAGACCACCCGTAATAAAGTATAGGAGAAGCATAGGTAGTTACTGAGTGTAGAAAGTGTTTTCAAATGAGATATAAAGTGGGTGAAAAAAAATACATGGATAAAATGACACACATAGGAGGTAGTGAAAAAATAGTGACTAGAAGTGTTAGGGTGTGATGCCCCGGAGTGGCCCAGAAAGAACAGTTCAGGGGACTCCACGTCCCAATGCTTATCCCCAAGTAGACTGACACTATATGAAAATAATAGGACTTACTTTGTATTACGCCTGAATCATTGATGTGCAGTCAGATGTAGGTCCCTGCTTAAAACCCGTTTGGTAGGTGGGGGAGGGGTGCTAGTCAGAATGAAGTAATCTCAGACTTCAGGTGTGTATTTATACACATAGTATAGACTATACAGAGGAAATGGGTCTAGACTGCACACCCTAGTGGTTGTAACGAAAGGTGCTATCTGTTGAGATTTTATGGTGATACAGGGGAAGAAATGGGTGCAGATGCACCATACAATCACTACTGTAAATTACAATATATAATATAATAAGAGGTTGTTAGCATAGGATTGGCCAATTGGCCAATGATATGGGCTTGCTCACCGCGTCGAGGTCACCTCTATTGAGCAAGTCCCTAACACTTTGGGGTTCACATTGGGATGCAGGGCACCCCCAAATCAGCCCAGCCATTAACCCCCCCCCAAGGCATCACACTAGTGGAAAGTCATGAGGTGTAATAAAGTATAGGAGAAGCATAGGTAGTTACTGAGTGTAGAAAGTGTTTTAAAATTATATATAAAGTAGGTGAAAAAATACATGGATAAAATGACACACATAGTGTGATGCCTTGGAGGGGTTCATGGCTGGGCTGATTTGGGGGTGCCCTGCGTCCCAATGTGAACCCCAAAGTGTTCAGGACTTGCTCGATAGAGGTGACCTCGACGCGGTGAGCAAGCCCATATCATTGGCCAATTACATGCTAACAACCTCTTCAGGGCCGGTGCAAGGTTTCTCGACACCCTAGGCAAAACTTCTGCGCACTCTCCCCCTCAGGTGAAAATGTGGAGGTGGCGTCTTAGAAGTTCCACAGCTGATATTGCTAAATAGAGAATGCCACCTACAAAAAAAAAAAAAATGCTAAGCACGACTTTTGCAGGGACCCCAGGTAGGCTGTAGTGTAGGGAAGGGGGACAACACAGGCAGGAGATATAAATAGATACACAGCATATGGAGTGTACTATAGTTGTGAGGGGTGGTCTTCAGTATGCCGGCTGTCGGGATCCCGGCGCACAGTATACCGGCGCCGGAATCCCGACAGCCAGCATACCGACACTTATTCTCCCTCGTGGGGGTCCACGACCCCCCTGGAGGGAGAATAAAATAGCGTGGCGCTCGTAGCGCGCCACCGTGCCTGCAAGGGGCTCATTTGCGCTCGCCACACTGTTGGTATGCCGGCGGTCGGGCTCCCGGCGCCGGTATGCTGGTCGCCGGGAGCCTGACCGCCGGCATACCATACTACACCCGTTGTGAGGGAGGGTTCTTTGCTCGGTATGCGGTTAACATCCTGGCTGTCGGGATCCCGGCGGTCAGGATACCGATGCCGGAATCCCGACACTCTGCAAAATGGCGGCAGTCGGAACACCGACACAAGCCCGGAATTCACCCTTGTGTGGTGGTCCACGGTGGTCCGATGGGGGAATATATTATTCCCCCATGCATGTGTACCCATGCAAGCCTGCATGGGTACACAGCACGCTGCGCTCGCTGTCGGGATTCCGCCTGTCAGGATCCCGGTGTCACTCTCCTAACCGCTGGGATCGCCACTGCCGGGATCCCATACCAATCCCCTTTGCTCATTACAATGAGTAGATCAGATTATGTCACATTACAGAAGCCTCAGTTCATATTATGTCACATTACAGCGCCCCCTGCCATTATAACATCGACTACACACTCCTCTCACGGACAATGTAATGTCACACAGCACAGGCTGGGAATGGATCAGACCCAATTGCATAGCAGCCAAAACTAGGGAAATTGCTATGCAACTTTATAACTTGGGTCCAGGCCCCCCTAAGCCTCCGGGCCCTATAACAATGGCACTCCTTGCACCCACAATAGTTACACCCATGATTATGGGCATCAATGCAGTGACAGACCATACAATACTGACATCACTGCAGTTACTGCAGTGCTGCACATTCACTGTCACAATGACTACCATACCACATAGCCAGCATGCCAGTAATTGCCACACCGCGCAGAGAGCATCCTATCATCTGCCGTATTGCACAGACAGCACACGGTAACAGTGACCACCATACCATACAGACAACACCTTTGGGAATGCAATACAGTACACTGAGTACAGGGCGTGCTGGAACTTGTAGTACCTCTATTGCTGGATACTTGTGGCCCCTCTGCTAGCTGGGCATAGTCATGTCAGTCAGTTACATGGAGTAATACAGGACTCACAAAACTCCCATGATCCATAGCTGCAGTTGCCAAATGTGGTGACATGCACCTGAAACAAAAGGGGTGGGATAATTAATTGCTGACCAGGAGGGAATGGAGAGGCTACAGCCAGGGAGGAGCCACCCGAGAGCAGATGATGCACAGGCAGGCGACATCACAGCACATGACAGTCATGTGACTGTCAGTGCTGATGTTGTAGCCACACTGAGACCAGCACTTAAGGCCCATACACACTTGCCGAGAAAATGAGCGACGTCGCTCACTTTCCCCCTTCCTCAGCGACGTCGCTCATTTTCTCGGCAAATGTGTATGCTGCCAGCGACGACCGATGCGCGGCCCCGCAGGTCGGCAACGTTCGTCGCTGTCGGCAGTGCATGCATGCTCTATCTGGACTGTTGGCAGTGCATGCATAGCCGGCGGCTGCATGACATCACTGAGCGATATGAACGGTCATATAGCTCAGTGTGTATGGGTGGCCGCCGACCGCTCGGCCTGGGAGGGGAAACACTAGACAACATCGCTCATAGAGCATCGTCGTCTAGTGTGTATGGACCATTAGAGCCAGGCTGGCAGTTTAGTCATATGTGCAGGCAGGCACTGCCTGAGCCTAATTTTTTTGGTAAGTGGATATAGAGTTTGGCACCCCTTGGTGGAATAAATCCTTATTTTTACATACAGATGTAGCCATGCTCATCATGGCTACATCTGCGCTTAACGAGCACTCTCGGCGTGTCTAGGTGCACCCATTAATGCGAGCGTAGCTGTCTGTAACTGTCATTTGCTCCATGTGTGAAAAAAACATGCACTAGCCTCCACGGTAAAAAAAAAACCCATACCCATATACCCCACATAAAACCCCCCCACATACTGGACATTAGCCTCCACATGAAAATAATGAAACGCACTTGAGTTTACTCAATACTGTACATGCCAAACACAAACTGCATTTGTATAGTATATAAATCCAGACCTACAGTATTTCTCTGACGTCCTAGTGGATGCTGGGAACTCCGTAAGGACCATGGGGAATAGCGGCTCCGCAGGAGACTGGGCACAAAAGTAAAGCTTTAGGACTACCTGGTGTGCACTGGCTCCTCCCCCTATGACCCTCCTCCAAGCCTCAGTTAGATTTTTGTGCCCGGCCGAGAAGGGTGCACACTAGGGGCTCTCCTGAGCTTCTTAGTGAAAGTTTAGTTTTAGGTTTTTTATTTTCAGTGAGACCTGCTGGCAACAGGCTCACTGCATCGAGGGACTAAGGGGAGAAGAAGCGAACTCACCTGCGTGCAGAGTGGATTGGGCTTCTTAGGCTACTGGACACCATTCGCTCCAGAGGGACCGAACACAGGCCCAGCCTCGGAGCTCGGTCCCAGAGACGCGCCGCCGGCCCCCTTACAGAGCCAGAAGCAAGAAAAATCGGCGGCAGAAGACATCCTGTCTTCACCAAGGTAGCGCACAGCACTGCAGCTGTGCGCCATTGCTCCTCAGCACACTTCACACTTCGGTCACTGAGGGTGCAGGGCGCTAGGGGGGGGCGCCCTGAGCAGCAATAAAAACACCTTGGCTGGCGAATATACATCACATATAGCCCCCAGGGCTATATGGATGAATTTTAACCCCTGCCAGATTCCACAGAAAAACGGGAGAAAAGGCCGCCGAGAAGGGGGCGGAGCCTATCTCCTCAGCACACTGGCGCCATTTTCTCTCACAGCTCCGTTGGAGGGAAGCTCCCTGGCTCTCCCCTGCAGTTACTACACTACAGAAAGGGGTTAAAAAAGAGAGGGGGGCACTAATTAGGCGCAGTATAACAATACAGCAGCTATAAAGGGAAAAACACTTATATAAGGTTATCCCTGTATATATATATAGCGCTCTGGTGTGTGCTGGCACACTCTCCCTCTGTCTCCCCAAAGGGCTAGTGGGGTCCTGTCCTCTATCAGAGCATTCCCTGTGTGTGTGCTGTGTGTCGGTACGTTGTGTCGACATGTATGAGGAGGAAAATGAGGTGGAGGCGGAGCAATTGCCTGTAACAGAGATGTCACCCCCTAGGGAGTCGACACCTGAGTGAATGAGCTTATGGAAGGAATTATGTGACAGTGTCAGCTCTTTACAAAAGATTGATGACATGAGACAGCCGGCGACTCAGCCTGTGCCTGTCCAGGTGTCTCAAAAGCCATCTGGGGCTCTAAAACGCCCGTTACCGCAGATGGCAGATACAGACGCCGACTCGGATACTGACTCCAGTGTCGACGATTAAGAGACGAATGTGACTTCCAGTAGGGCCACACGTTACATGATTGAGGCTATGGAAAATGTTTTTACACATTTCTGATAATACCAGTACCACTAAAAAGGGTATTATGTTGGGTGAGAAAAAACTGCCTGTAGTTTTTCCTGCATCTGAGGAATTAAATGAAGTGTGTGATGATGCGTGGGTTTCCCCCGATAAAAACTGTTAATTCCTAAAAAGTTATTAGCATCATACCCCTTCCCGCCAGAGGATAGGGCACGTTGGGAAACACCCCTTAGGGTGAATAAAGCGCTCACACGCTTGTCTAAACAGGTGGCACTACCGTCCCCGGATACGGCCGCCCTTAAGGAACCTGCTGACAGAAAGCAGTAAAATATCCTAAAATGTATATACACTCACACGGGTGTGATACTGCGACCAGCAATCGCCTCAGCCTGGATGTGCAGTGCTGGGGTGGCTTGGTCGGATTCCCTGACTGACAATATTGATACCCTAGATAGGGACAGTATATTACTAACTATAGAGCATTTAAAAGATGCATTTCTATATATGCGTTATGCACAGAGGGATATTTGCCGACTGGCATCAAGAGTAAGTGCGCTGTCCATTTCTGCCAGAAGAGGGTTATGGACAAGACAGTGGTCAGGTGATGCTGATTCCAAAAGGCATATGGAAGTATCGCCTTATAAAAGGGAGGTATTTGGGGTAGGTCTAACAGACCTGGTGGCCACGGCAACGGCTGGAAAATCCAAATTTTTACCCCAGGTAGCTTCTCAACCTAAGAAGACGCCGTATTATCAGGCGCAGTCCTTTCGGCCCCATAAGGGCAAGCGGGCAAAAGGGCGCCTCATTTCTGCCCCGTGGCAGAGGGAGAGGAAAAAGGCTGCAGCAAACAGCCAATTCCCAGGAACAAAAGCCCTCTCCCGCCTCTGCAAAGTCCTCAGCATGACGCTGGGGCTTTACAAGCGGTCTCAGGCACGGTGGGGGCCCGTCTCAAGAAATGCGAGACGTCTCTCCCTCGCCGTTTCATAAAGTCTGCTTTACCGACGTCTCCCTCAGACAGGGAGACAGTATTGCAAGCCATTCACAGGCTGTATTCCCAGCAGGTGATAATCAAGGTACCCCTCCTGCAACAGGGAAAGGGGTACTATTCCACACTATTGTGGTACCGAAGCCGGACGGCTCGGTGAGACCAATTTTAAATCTAAAATCCTGGAACACTTACATACAAAGGTTCAAATTCAAGATGGAGTCACTCAGAGCAGTGATTGCAAACCTGGAAGAAGGGGACTATATGGTCTCTCTGGACATCAAAGATGCTTACCTACATGTCCCAATTTACCCTTCTCCAAGGGTACCTCAGGTTTGTGGTACAGAACTGTCACTATCAGTTTCAGACGCTGCCGTTTGGATTGTCCACGGCACCCCGGGTCTTTACCAAGGTAATGGCCGAAATGATGATACTCCTTCGAAAGAAGGGAGTTTTAGTTATCCCTTACTTGGACGATCTCCTGATAAGGGCAAGATCCAGGGAACAGTTGGAAGTCGGGGTAGCACTATCTCAGATAGTGCTGCGGCAGCACGGTTGGATTCTCAATATTCCAAAATCGCAGCTGATCCCGACGACACGCCTTCTATTCCTAGGGATGATCCTGGACACAGTCCAGAAAAAGGTGTTTTCTCCCGGAGGAGAAAGCCAGGGAGTTATCCGAACTAGTCAGAAACCTCCTAAAACCAGGCCAAGTGTCAGTGCATCAGTGCACAAGGGTCCTGGGAAAAATGGTGGCTTCCTACGAAGCAATTCCATTCGGCAGATTCCACGCAAGAACTTTCCAGTGGGACCTGCTGGACAAATGGTCCGGAT